>NW_015389430.1:8077-15688 GCF_001527695.2 Protobothrops mucrosquamatus | reverse complement strand
TGAATGTTATCACTAGAGCCAGGATCAGGCAAAGGAATGTAACAGCAGGCTGTGAACTTTACATCTGTGGATGGGGGGGGAGGCAGAATGTAGGCTCCACAGCATGAGACAGAATCTATCAGGAAGGCAAGGTTTTGAATCAAATAGATGTTTTGTAATTTTTGATATAAGAATCTTTTGGGAGTCTGGGATAATTACATCCAATCAGTCCGTTTCATAGCAGAAGGCAGAGAGAAGACACTGTTCTCTGCATAGTCTGGCTGACCATCCTTTTGAGATATACCAGCAGAATGTGTTTGTGTGAGTGTAAATGGATGGTCAAATTATATTCTGGCTGTGTGTCTTAATTTATTACCTCAGTGCAGAATCTGAACACATAACTGAAGCAGAGATTTCACAGTTCTATGTTCACAGTCTTGTTCAAGTGTGGTATTATACACGGAAAGAGAATTCAATCCTCCTCTTACTGTCCAAATACAGAAACAGCCCTGAAAATGCAAAACAGTCTTCCCTAACCTAACACCCTTCATATGTCTGTTGGACAGCAACTTCCATAATGCCCAGGTAGTATGGCCAACAGACTGAGAATTATGGGATCTGAAGACCAATTTGGAGAACGTACATTTGGGGCAGGCTGCTCCAACAATTCAGAGAGTAAATGGTGCTCTTGTTTCCTGTTATACTTAGATAGTTTGGATTTAGAATACAGAATACCAGAGTTGTAAGGGACCTTGGAGGTCTTCTAGTCCAATCCCCTGCACAAGCAGGAGACCCTATACCATTCTGGACAAATGGCTGTCCAATCTCTTCTTGAAAACCTCCAGTGATGGAGTACCCACAACTTCTGGAAGCAAGCTGTTCCACTGATTAATTGTTCTCATGGACAGGAAATTTCTAGGTTGGCTGTCTTTGTTAACCTTCCATTTGTTACTTCTTGTCCTCCCTTCAGGTGCTTTAGAGAATAAGTTGACCCCTTCCTCTCTGACAGTCCCTCAAATATTGGAAGACTGCTATCACGTCCTTCTCTTCATTAAACTAGACATACCCAGTTCCTGCAACCATTCATCATATGGTTTAGCCTCCAGACCCCTAATCATCTTTGTTGTTCTTCTCTGCACTCTTTCTAGTCTCAATTTAAAGCAGCTTGAGCAGAAACCGAGCAGATACAAGTGAATGAAATGGTAGAATTCTGAGGCTATCAATTATATTTTACCATTTCAGAATCTCAATGCCATTTTTAAGACTCTCTGATCCTAGAGAAACTTATTCTATTTATTAAAAATCCTAGAACTTGACAGAAAAATTCTAATCCAGTCCTTTTCTTACTGTGCTAGCTTTTTACTTGGGGAATGGGTTTGAGAAAAAGAACCTAAAATTCAAATATTGCATTTTCACCACCTGCAGTCTGAAGTGGTACATAGAGCTCTTCTAAATTCCTATTCATTTTTATTTATATATAAGCCAGAATTATGTACAGAAAGGGGGGAAATACCATACAAATTTCCTCACTCTGCTAAACTGTAGGGAACAAGCATAATATCTGGTGATGGTGCTAACATTGCAATTGCTTTCTTCTGACTGAAGGCTGGGAAAAAAAATCTGAAGAATCTAATTGTTTTCACCAGAATACTGATGGGAAGGTGACAGATTTCCTGAGTTTCTACACACTGCCCTCCACCATTATGAACCATCCTACACATAAGAGTTTGAAGGCAGCGTATTCATTCTACAATGTCCACACCAAGACACCCCTTCATGACCTCATGAATGATGCCCTCATACTGGCCAAATTAGTGAGTTTCTTGGTTTGCTTCTAAATGCTGTAGCATTTAAAGGGAAAACAGTATTAATAAAAGCAATCTATCTGCCCTAGAGAGATGAAGAAAAATGTAGAATGCTTACTAATTGATTTTTTTATTAAAGAAATGAAGTTTTGCTACAATTGAGCAAAACTTTTTCTTGTTAACGCTGTGGAGCTACAAAGTATTTTTATATACACACATACAGTATATACCCACCAAGTTTCTTTAACTGCCTCTTTTTGCAGAAGGGCTTTGATGTTTTCAATGCACTGGATCTTATGGAAAATAAGACCTTCCTAGAGATGCTGAAATTTGGGATTGGTGATGGAAACTTGCAGTATTACTTCTACAATTGGAAATGCCCCAGCATGGGACCAGAAAAGGTAGGTCAAACCATGCCTTTTGGAAGAGTCTGCAATATGGGTAGACAAATGACATGTGAAGCTGTCCATAAGCCTTCTAAATTGTTATGCTGATTGAGACACACCAAGCACAGGTATGTCAGCTGCTGGAGAAAATGGGCAGCAACAACTGCAATGTAACCCCAAGGAACATAGTCTGTTTACTTACTGTAATTATTCCAAAGGAAACAAAGAGCTAGGAAGTTATATTTGCTGAAAATACAGTAATAAAGGAAGATAAGGTTGAAAGCCAGCAGTTGTGTGGGAGATGCAAAAGATAATTAAAAGTGAGTGACTAAAGCAGAGGTAGGAGAGGCCACTATCCCAGCTGTTCTCTGGTTGCTGAGTATATGGTAGTAGAGGAAATTCCTGTTAAAAGCAGTTAAATGAATGTGAGCAAAAGGTGCAAATAAGGAAAGCAAAGGTGGAAAAGGAGAAGGCAGGAAACAAGAAAATTGGCTATATCTCTTTCATGGCAGGTGGAGGGTGAGCATACAGTATTAGCTCTGTTCTTGTTTTTATGCCTTGTCCATATACAGTGAGTGAAAAAATTATTTGATCCCCTGCTGATTTTGTACATTTGCCCACTGACAAAGAAATGATCAGTCTATAATTTTAATGGTAGGTTTATTTTAACAGTGAGAGACAGAATAACAACAAAAAAATCCAGAAAAATGCATTTCAAAAAAGTGATAAATTGATTTGCATTTTAATGAGTGAAATAAGTATTTGATCCCCTATCAATCAACAAGATTTCTGGCTCACAGGTGTCTTTTATACAGGTAATGAGCTGAGATTAGGAGCACTCTCTTAAAGGGAGTGCTCCTAATCTCAGCTTGTTACCTGTATAAAAGACACCTTTCCACAGAAGCAATCACTCAATCAGATTCCAAACTCTCCACCATGGCCAAGACCAAAGAGCTGTCCAACGATGTCAGGGACAAGATTGTAGACCTACACAAGGGCTATAAGACTATTGCCAAGCAGCTTGGTGAGAAGGTGACAACAGTTGGTGTGATTCTTCGCAAATGGAAGAAACACAAAATAACTGTCAATCTCCCTTGGTCTGGGGCTCCATGCAAGATCTCACCTCATGGAGTTTCAGTGATCATGAGAACGGTGAGGAATCAGCCCAAAACTACATGGGAGGATCTTGTCAATGATCTCAAGGCAGCTGGGACCATAGTCACCGAGAAAACAATTGGTAACACACTACACCGTGAAGGACTGAAATCCTGCAGCGCCCTCAAGGTCCCCCTGCTCAAGAAAGCACATGTACACGCCTGTCTGAAGTTTGCCAATGAACATCTGAATGATTCACAGGAGAACTGGGTGAAAGTGTTGTCATCAGATGAGACCAAAATCAAGCTCTTTGGCATCAACTCAACTCACTGCGTTTAGAGGAGGAGGAGGAATGCTGCCTATGACCCCAAGAACACCATCCCCACTGTCAAACATGGAGGTGGAAACATTATGCTTTGGGGATGTTTTTCTGCTAAGGGGACAGGACAACTTCACCACATCAAAGGGATAATGGATGGGGCCATGTACCATCAAATCTTGTGTGAGAACCTAAAATAAATCTACCATTAAAATTATAGACTGATCATTTCTTTGTCAGTGGGCAAACATACAAAATCAGCAGGGGATCAAATATTTTTTTCCCCTCACTGTAGAGAGTTATCTCTTATTGGGACAAGGCCAGCCAGTAAGACTCATGGATCTCAGAACTTGCTTTAGAGTAAGCATGCATGGAGTTTTTGTGCTTGCAATCTGAGTGTAAAAGCTCCCCCAAAAGAAGAAAGAGGCAAAAGGAAAAGCAGCTTGGTACCAAGAGACCAAGGATCTTTTCTCCATTTTCCACCCGAATGTACATGAGCAAGTTGTCCAAATGGAGCTATCCCCAGCGTAGAAGCAGTATTTGCATGTTACATGGGAGTAACAGCCATAGAGATCAGCTAATTTAGTACAGAGTAAGCCTGCTTAAGTTCATGCTTGCTGACCCCAGTCCCCCAAACAATTTCTCTTTCCCTGTGTGAATGTGTATGAGTAAGAGAGAGAATGCTGTGTGGTAAAATGGTTAGTGTGTATATGCAGACTGGTGAATAATTCAGTATGAAGGGGGGTTTGTCCTGTCCCATCCTTTTTTTGGTACAGTCTCTAGCCAGTTCATATATAACATTCATGTATGCATTAGGGTTTGGCATTGATTGGGATTCAAAGAGGAAACGGCGATTTGGAAAGTGTGTGAGCACTCGCATTTCACTGCTTGCCCACTCCTTAAAGGACCCACTTTTCTAAGGAAAAGATAAGCTTGATTTAAGGAAGTGCCAACCAGTGCAATATTCATGCGCCAGTCCAATACTCCTTTGGACCTACATCACTGAGTAATGCTGAGATACACACATGCACATATTCTCTGGGAGGAAAAATCTTTAGTGAGATTTAGGATGCCTTAATTGGCAGAGTGAGCAGGATATCTGTGCCTGTTGTTTTTACTCTGATCTTTGGGAAGGATACAAACACAGACTTCCTTAGAAGTAAATCTGGAAGAACGTACCAACCTCCTTCCCCTCCCCTCCTCAGTTTCTAGCTGTTATGCTTAAATGAAATATTAAAAGATATTAAAGACTAGCACTGATTAGTGAGCTCCTGTTCAACACTGAAGAGACAGCATGCTTTGAATATAGAGCAGGGAGGGGCTCACCAATCAGGTGAATAGTGCATAGACCTGCTGAGTCAAAAATCCGAAAATACTTCCTAACCCTTCTCTTCATCTTGAATGTTTTCCATAGGTTGGCTTGGTGTTGCAATAGCTATTTTTCTCTGAAGAAGGGCAGCCAAACAGTGAAGGCTGGGGCCAATTGCCGGCATGGAACTGAACCTTGTGGTTCAGAGTTCCATGGAAGTGACATAGTCCTGAGGAGAAACCGGTGCCCACTACACTGGCCACATGACATGGCATTTCTGATGATTGCATCATACGCCACTGAGCACACCAGTGTATTTCTTCCAGCTCTTGGCCTTTCCCTTGCCCCTCATGCAACATGATCAAGGGAATGTAACTGCTGAGAACTAGCTCACAATTCACATATATTGGAGTTAATGGGTGACTAATAAAAAGTATACTATATTTTATGTATGATTGCTGTTCATCTGAAGGGGAAACTGGGGTGGAACCATCAGGCAACATAGCTTTATAATCTTAGACTTATTGTTCAAAGAAATATTGCCTGTTTTCTTATTATGATTTTTGTAAAAAGATTAACATTTTGGCTCTTTGGCTTTTCATCAGAAGAGTACAATACAGATTCTGAGCTGCAGTACATGACTGGCCTAGTTAAGGAAGGTTTTAAGGCCAGTTTTCAATTTTTACATAGCACTAGAATTATTTAACTCCAATCCCATTAAGACAAACATTTTTTAAAAAAAACACCAAAGGGCTATTTTAATGGTGGATGATCTTTACTTCATTTTGGAGTAGGGTATGAATCCCAGCTATTGTTCCCTGGATGTACAATAATAAAACTATAGTACAGTCTCTGAATTAGCTAATGTATAGCTTGTGGCTTTTGGCTTAAGGAATTCATGTCTGGTTCTGTGGGAACAATTCTCCAGTTTCCTCCAATAAATTGTTATTGGAGGGGGTACAATATCATGAATTGTAGGTATTCTCTATCAGTTCTGATCTCCTTTTGTTTTCCAGCAATAGTATCTAACAAATCAACTATTCTAAACATTAGTTCTCTGTCTTGCAATCAACTTACATAGTCTAGCTTTGAAAAGAACGTTTTATGTCTTTTTCCTCCAATGAAAATCAGCTGATAAAATGAGAAGCTCTGCTTACAATTTTGCTAGTGTTTACAGATAACCCAGAACAAAAAATACCAGGCAAGCTAGAATGAAAATGGCCTACATCTTGGTAAGATAGAATAATGTAGAATTTATAGTACCATGACCAGGTAGATTCACAATTGGCTGACCAGCTGCACACAATGTGTAGTCCTCAATGGAACTACATCTACTGTATATGGAGAGAAGTATGCTGTGGGGTACCCCAAGGTTCTGTCTTAGGCCTAGTACTCTTCAACATCTTCATAAAAAATTTAGATCAGGGGATAGAAGGGGAATTCATCAAATTTGCAGATGACACCAAGCTGGAGGGAATTGCTAACACTTTGGAAGATAGACTCAAGATTCAGAAGGATCTTGACAGACTTGAGCATTGGGTCCTATACAACAAGATGCAGTTCATGGTGAGAAAAGTAAGGTCCTGCACTTAGGTAAGAAAAACCAAATGCACAGGTATAGAATAGTTGGTACCTGGCTGAACAGTAGTGTTTGAGAGGGATCTAGGAGTGGTAGTGGACAACCATTTAAGTATGAGCCATCAGTGTGCTGCAGCTGCCAAAAAAGCCATCGCAGTTGTAGGCTGCATCAACAAGGATAGTATCAAGATCACGAGAAGTGATAGTGCTGCTTTATACTGCACTAATGAAACCACACTGGTATACTGCATCCAGTTCTGGTCACCACAATACCAAAAAAGATGCTAAGACCCTAGAAAGAGTGCAGAGAACAACAAATATGATAAGGGGTCTGGAGGCTAAACCATATGGTGAATGGTTGCAGTAACTAAGTATGTCCATTGTAACGAAGAGGAAGACTATGGGTGACATGATAGCAGTCTTCCAGTACTTGAGGGGCTGTCACAGAGAAGAGATCAACCTATTCTCCAAAGCACCCGAAGGCAGAACAAGAAGTAATGGGTGGAAGATCATTAAAGAAATATCCAACCTAGAACTAAAAAGAAATTTCCTGAGAGAACAATTTAATCAGTGGAATGGCTTTTTACAGTTCCCAGCAGTCCCAGGCAGCACGACTAATGGTGAGGAATGCTGATACGTACAGTTCAGTAACATCTGAAGGTCCTCTCCATTGTACTGTTTCAGACTGCCATGTTACAATACAGTATGACAACGAAAATGAAAAAAATCTTCCAATAGAATAGTATGTCACTAACAAGGTTGGTATTTTCTCATTTCATTTTCCCAGTGAAAGGATTGGATCATGCAGTGTCATCATAGTGTTTTTGCAGCAGGTGCAGGGTCTGCTTTTCGGATCAACAAGCACCATCCTGTGTGATCAAACACAGCATCCGGGTATAACTGGGCATTTTTCAATATAAAATTTTTATTGTTTTCATCATAAAAAAAAACAACACCAGTATTACACAATATTATTACACAATATTATATCCCACCCCCCCGGACTTCCCAAACCAAATCCCAGGCTAATATTCAGATATAAGTAAACGAATATTAATTTCTCTAACTCCACAAACTCTATTATAAACAATCCATCTCCTCCATATTAGTAAAAATTATTCATTTAAGTAATTCAGATCA
>NW_015389430.1:0-3768 GCF_001527695.2 Protobothrops mucrosquamatus | reverse complement strand
TTCTCACCTACATCGTCCATATAGGACGACTCGGGAACTCAACTCCTACCCCGGGCAGCTCACCTATCCCCTTATGCCCAGGGGAAAGGTATCAGGCCGTTTGACAGCTGGTACTGGCTGTCAAAACGGCTTTTACGCGAAACAGGCGGGAGGCAGCAAACAGCTGCGACCGACGAAGTCGCCTGCCACCGGAAGTCCATAACTGGGCATTTTTCATGTCCACATTTATTGTATCTTGCCATCTTTGCATCAGCCTTCCACGCGGGCACTTGTCATCTATATTAAAGTGGAAGGCGATGTAGGCAGTGGTGTGGGGTGCTGCTTGTAGAACATGACCATACCACTGTAGGCGTTTCTCCCGCATTTTCTCTAATATTGATGCGGTGCCCATTTGCTTCCAAATTGTGTCATTGCTGACATGTTCAAAGAGAGAAGCACCTAATGACCAACGAAGTAGGCACATCTCCATGGCATGTAAAGTGCACTCAATGCATTTGGTGACTAGCCAGCACATAGCACTATATAGAGCTGCTGGGCGGACCATTGTTTTATACACCTTTGATTTTGGATGGATTGGCATACATCAATCACAGAACACACCAGTGATCTCTTTCTACCGTAACCATGCTTTGTTCACTCTTGTGCACACTTCGTGTTTGATACTGCCATCACGTTGTAGATGGAATCCTAGGTAACGGAAGGAGTTGGTCTTCACTAAATCTTCACTGCTGACTTGTATGGTGGCAGTGCTCAGGCTGGTCTCTAAATATTTGTCTCTGTCTGTTACAAAGCAAGGCTGTTCACACTAACAACAAAGCAAGACTACAAATTTATGTGGATTGTAATTTATGAGGATTGTAAAACTGCCCTAAACTGCAATAAGACACTGCAGATTCTATTCATCTGCAATCATTACTCTACTTTCTTCTGTGGATTACAAACTATAAAGACTACATTTTTAAAGGAAAGATCATCTTCAATATTATTACTGAATTAAAAGAATATTTTTACAGTAGATGAACTTCTAGAATTTTATTTTTTTAAAAAAAATTCTTTTAACATTTTAAATAAATTTAACCTTTTAAAAAATCCTGAAATTTTGAAATGATTTAATTTTAAAAAATTTTTGATTTAATTTTTTTTTTATTTTTGATCTAAAGCTTTGATTTGTGCCTAGACTTTAAAAGAGCTGATTTCAACTAACTTAGAGCTTGGGAAGAATTCCATGGATGAAAAACTTAAAGAGGAAAACAACTCAAGAAGTTTGGGATACTGTGAAAAATATGATTATAAAAGCCCAGTCCACCCCAATACCACTGAAAAAGAAAACTAAGAAATCCAAGAAGAAACCAGCATGGTTGCACAAAGAACTGCCTAATAAATTGAAAGAAAAAAGGCATAAGTTTAAAAAATGGAAAGAGGCTAACATAACTAAGGCAGAATACCAGCATATAGCCCAAATCTGCAAAGATGAAATCAGGAAAGCTAAAGATCAGAGATTTTTTCTTTTCATCTTTTATTCATCTGTCATATTTAATACACCTTTGGATTACAAACTATATCAAGAGGGCAACTTCAACATTAGCCACAGGAGGAACCAAAAGGAGAACTAAGAACTAAGAACTAGAACTAAAGTGAAATTTCCTGACAGTCAATAGTGAGACCAAAGTGAGACCAAAGCTCCAACTATCTACCCTAGCCCATTCCAATGAAGTCCCTCTGGAACTGAACAATCGCTTTCATAGCCTCCCCCTGGAAGAAGATATACAGACACTCACAAAAGAGCATCAATAGTTTCTAAAAAAGAGGCACAACCCAGCATTCCTGCAACAGGAAGAAAAGTATTCCAGACTTCCCCAGGGGAAAAAAGGCAACTATTGGTGATAGGAGATTCAATTCTTAGGGGAACAGAAATTATAGTCTGCAGACCAGGCAATCAATCTAGGAAGGTATATAGTCTCCCTGGAGCAAAAATCAAACATGTAACTGAGTACCTTACTAAAATAATCCCACGTATTACTACCCTTTTCTTCTCCTACATGTGGGGACCAATGACAATAACAAGAGATTGCAAACAGCTAGGGAAGAAAGTTAAAGAATTAGGAGCACAAGTGGTGTTTTCATCTATACTTCCAACAAAAGGCCAACATCCAATGAGGGAGCAAAGGATTTTAGAAATGAACCACTGGCTTAAAAACTGGTGTCGTCAACAGAACTTCAGTTTCCTAGACCATGGTCTGCATTACGTAGATGAAAGACTACTGGCAAGGGATGGACTGCACTTCACAAGACCTGGGAAGAGTATATTCGGAAAACGACTGGCTCATCTTATCAAAAGGGCTTTAAACTAAAAATGAGGGGGAAGGGGGGCCAAACTTCATGACCTATAGAACCTAATTCCAAGCAAAAACCACTAGATAACCAATCACATGAGGAAGGGAGTAAAGAGAAAACAGAAATAAAAAAAGAAAAATATAATGAAATAGAGAGTGATGGAAAGGATGGAAATTCCAGTTACAAAGTAGGAGATACAAGAAACATACCCAAGACCAATAAAGGTCTCAAATGCCTATATACTAATGGTCAAAGTTTAGGGAACAAACAGGGTGAACTTGAAGTATTAGTACACGAAGGCAGATATGATATAGTTGTCATTACTGAAACTTGGTGGGATGAAACTCATGACTGGAATGTACTGATGGAAGGATACAAACTATTCAAAAGAAGCAGATCCAACGAAAGAAGAGGTGGAGTTGCATTATATATAAAAAATCACTACATCTCTACAGAAATACACAAAACCAAGTATGAAAATCTCCTAGAATACGGGACTTCTGGCTGTGACGTCATCGTGGAGCGGGTGAAGGAACAGATCTCTGTTCCTAAATCCTGAAAAATCTTCGCTAAGAGCCCAGAAAGGGCTTTGCGATCCCGGAGAGATTGGTAAACTAAAGAGGAAGCTTCAGAGAAGCCGGGTGGAACGCAAACACCCGAGCAGACAGGAGCAGCACTTTTAAAATTGGCGGAGAAGAAGCCGGTCTCTAAGGCCGGCCTGGAGCGATGGCGACAGTCTGAGAGGGAAGTGAAAAGTAGAACTGATAGCTTTGTATGGGAGACGAGGAAAACCCCTGAAGGAGGTGAGGAACATTTGGCTGAGAGAAGGCGCAGAAAAAGCAAAGCAATAAGGAGAGAGACACAGCGGCAACTGAATTGGAATAGTGCGGAGAAGGGAGCGATAGAGCAGAACAAGAACAGCATGAAGAAACAGAGAGCCCACAGTAAAGTTTATAAAGCATGAAAGATTGGAATTTAAGAGCTGCGAGAAGTAGAGATTGAAACTAGAGAAAGGACTGGAGAAAGAACGGCCAGAGGCATCAAAGGGTGATTAAGAAGGACTTTGAAAAATTAACATAAGGATTCATAAGGTGAAGTGAGATAACGGAGAAACTTAACACTACTTAGTGGAACTTATTTTTGAAGAACAAAGAGCATTGAAATTTGGACTTTAACTGACATATATCTGGGTAAAGTGACGTGGACGTTTTGAAAATATTGGATTTATAGAAGAAGAAAAAAAGGTGACATTTGGTGGATACATTAAATTGAGACAGAGAGAAAAAAGGCTGATGCAATATTGTAGCACTCATATACAAGCAGTGACTAAGCTACAAGTAGAAAAGGGGGCATCAGGCAATGTATTAAAAGGAATGAAGTAAATGAATTGTATTAATGAATAGAAATAAGTATAATTGAGTAATTGAATTAAAT
>NW_015389429.1:128902-137669 GCF_001527695.2 Protobothrops mucrosquamatus | reverse complement strand
GGCAACCTTGGCTCTTTTATGACTCGTGGACTTCAACTCCCAGAATTCCTGAGCCAGTCATGCTGAGGGGAAAGGAAGAGGTTTCCAAGCTGAGCCATGCTGGCTCAGGAATTCTGGGAGTTGAAGTCCACGAGTCATAAAAGAGCCAAGGTTGCCTACCCCTGGTCCAGGTTATGGTTGTCCCAAAGGTGCTTTTTTTTCAAAAGGCAACCGGACTTTCTGGTTTTGCTAGAAGATGTTCTGCTTCTCATCCAAGAAACTTCTTCAGTTCTGAATGAATGGCAGAACATTGAAGGATTTATATTCCTTGCAGTCATGTGGTCACTAGCCCTCTTTCTGCCTAATATATAAATCCTTCCATTTTCCACCATTCAGCCAGAACTGAAGAAGCTTCTTGGATGAGAAGCAAATTTTCTTCTAGCAAAACAAGAAAGGCCAGTTGTTGTTTGTTTTGATTTTTTTTTTAAAGAAAGCACCTGTGGGACGTTGAGGAACAACATAAATTTCCATCTAGCCCCCAGGTCAGATCTTTGTAATTAAAAAGAAGTGCTGAGATAAACCTGACTAAAAATCCTGAACCCTCTCAGGAGAAATAAATATATGTTCTGTTTTCAGGAGCACAAGTCCTTAAATTTGCAAAGGGGGGATGATTTTCTTCCTTCCTTCCTTTACTGATAAGTGCAAGGATGCTGAAGAAGTTCTGAAAATAAACCGAAGCAGAAAAGGGGTTTTTTCCCCCTCTTTACTTCCAACTCAATGGTATACGATTAATATATGGAAAATGCAAGGGAAAAGATGGAGTACATGGAGGGGAAAGGACTTCTTATTTAGCATTTTCCAAGTAAGCTCCCAATCCATAATGCTCCATGGATCCCTAGAAACTCCGCCAATCTTCTTGCAAAATCCTTACACCTAAGAGAGAGAACTAAGACTTTGCTGTACTGGAGCAACCTTTCAACATATAATTTCAGTACATACACATATAAGAGAGACCTAGAAAATGTATTCAGCAAGGGTTCCATTGATAGCACTACGGTATACTTCTCTCGCTCTTCTCCAATCTGGCGTTATCATTATAGAGAGATTTGGAAAGAAATGTACCCAAACTGACAGGACTATTCCCCACATTCCTCTAATATCAGCACAGAAATTGTTGCCTTTTGTCATATCCCCAGAACGTTGCTTTCTTCTTATCCCCAGCCCATAGAGGCAATTTAAACTCATCCATAGTTTTCAATAGTGTTTTCCATTCCCCCCCCCAACCATGGATAGGAGTTTAAAACACTTCATCAACATTGTGGTTGTTGGCAAGAAAGGATGCTTGGCCTCCACAGAGACATTCGCCTGTAATACCTGACCAACACTTTCCATAGCACTTGTCAGGTCTTCTGTGGGCTTCTCATAAATAGAGTTTTAGTGCTCTTTGGGGGGAAAAATGCTAGACCTGTTTTGAAAAGCAGGTGTTGTGCTCTTTTGAAAGCTGTTTTTAAAAACAGAAATAACATTAGTTCTGAAATAAATTGAAGACTAAGTTAAATAAAGACAGACATCTGGATTCTACCAACTGCACTTTGTTAGTTCTGTCATCATTGTCATCATAAACAGCTGAAAACAGCAGGTTTTCTGCTGTTTATGCCATCAAGGGTCTTTATGTGGCAAGTCTTGTTACTATTTTAGGGAATTTGGGAGTGGACTTTACCATTTTATCTTTGGTGGCACTAAATATTATCCTCCACAATATCAGAACTAAATTCCTTCTTTTTAAATATATTTTATTGATTTTTTGCAATAACAATCTTTAGTGCTTGGTAAACAATGTGTTGTCTGGGTTCATATATTTAACAACAATCAATAATTAATTGCTATGATTTCATAATCAACATACTAAGTAGAAATGCATTTCCTTGAACTTCTCTTCTTCCAATAGTATTCTCCTTTTACCAATATTGAGCAAATATAATTCTTAGTACTTTTGATACATACAAAATTGAATATAAACATTTTTCTAGTATTTATACAAATAATAATAACATCAGTATGTAGCGTCTTTTCTAATCAGCTTATGTTACAGTTGCATTTGCAAACAATCATTTTATTAAATCACTATAGGTCCTGTTTTCAGAATTCTTATTTAAGCTTAATTTCCCCTCAGTATTCAAAACATTTCTTGTCACTTATGATTTTCTCAAAATTGATTACATTTAAATATCCAAAACATTTCGTTCACTTAAGCCATCCCGATATTTTTACATTTTCCATATCATTAAAAAATCCTATACTACTTATAAATCATATCTCTCTTAGTATAGGATCCATTCATATCCAAAATGTAACTATTCTTTTAACCATATTCAAACAAGTGTTTAGTCATATAGTACTCTATCTGGTACGTCAAATCATCTAGTCTCTTAAATCTAGCTCTCGTCTTCTTCTTTTGCCAAACAGCTTTCTGAGTCAGTGTGTTGCCAGGGGATTCTTCCTGTATTTTTATGAATGTTGCTAAGAATGAGAAAGACAGGTTGAGTGAAGTGCTTTTGAGGGGGAGTTTTGCCCATTTATATTCGTTAAGAAGCTTCCACTTTCCTTCTCCCTCAATTTGTCTTTTCATTTTTTGTCTCCCAAACTCTAGTGGTTCTCCTGACAGCTCTATAATCCATTTTATCGGATCTTCTTTCTTATCCTCAGGTTTGTTTTGAAGTCCTGAAAAATAAAATCCCTTTTTCATTTCCAATATTATAGCAGAATCTTGCAGATTTTTCTTTTTTTTGTATTAAGCTATAATCTCCATCTTTGGGTCACTTTCCTCTAGTTTGTGTTCTATTGTCTAATTTATTTGTTCATTCTTTGTCGTCAGTTTCTGAGAGTTTTTTAATTGTCAAGGATGTGCTCATTTATATCATCTAAATTATTTTTAATCTCATCATGATTTGAAACAATTGTCATTTGAATTAGTTGCAACATAGCATGCATTTCCTCCTGGAAGATATTTGCCTTGTCTTGAGGTATTACTCCTGCAGGTCTCTGATGGTCCAGACTGGGGATTTTGGAAGAGAATATTGAGTGTGGTTTCCTACCACTTTTAGTTAGGTATGCAACCTCCATTTTCATGAAACCAACCAGTCTTAAGTTCCAAACAACAAAGTCTTATATAGTTGTTATCTTTATGTATGGTCTTTATAGTCCAATGCATTTCCAATTGTCAATCTACCACTAACAGCAATATTTTATAATGGTTCTTCTGCTCAGGAGTCCTACAATTATCAACCAGTCAAAACTACAGTCCAAAATGTTCAGCCACTTAAGAACAATCCAGTAGTTTCGCCTCTAGAAGAATAGACAAAAAGTCAAGGGTTTTTTTTCTCTACAAACAATTCTTGAGCTTAAAGATCACAGCTCAGTAAGTGTTTGTAATCCAAGAAGGTCAGCAGTTTTTAATAACAATTGTAGTTCTCATTCTGCAGTAGATAGCCCAGTGTATTTTCTTTCCTCTGTTCCCAGCTGTTCTATATTTAGCTAAGAGTCACTGAGGATCAAAGGAACAAGATGTTCTCTGTTTCTGAGCATCTTGCCAGTTTCTGAGCCAAGGCAGCTGTAGTTCTATACTCTGATCCACCACTAGATGTCAGTAACTATTTATTTTCCAACTTTTAAAACGGAAAATTATTTTCTTGTAATTTTATCAATACTCTTTCAAATGGAAAATATTAATAATTTCCATACTTTTCAGGTTTATCCAGACTATAACTTTATGTAAATCCATTTCAATGTATTTCTGTCCTCCATAAAAATTAAATTGCCGCTTCCGTCTATGAAAGGGTGGGGTTATAATCCCCCTTCTTCTCACTTTTGGAGGATTTTTTGCTTCTTGGGGATCTTTTCCAGGAAATCAGTTGCAAAACAGAGAAGAGAAGATCGATATTCTCACCAGTTCCAAACATGCTGTTCACAGTTGTTCTTAGTTAGTGCTTTTTGACTTCGGATGCCAGTAGCTTGGGCTAGTCACCAGAGTGCAGCTAGTCTTTCTCCTGTCGGTTTGGAGGGCTTCCCCCAGATCAAACGAATCGACTGTCATCTTTCCCTTATTGACGGGGGGGTCCTTCTTCATTGCCTCTCTGGGGTGACCTTAGCAGGAAGAAACCAGTCATGGGATGCGGAGCCCTGCTACCGCTCGGCCATGTTACTAGGACACAAAACTGGATTCCTTCTTGATTTGTTATCAGTAATATGATTCCCTTGAAGCAATGCTTGCCTGCCTATTCATTGCCTCATTCTTCAGTTTTCCTTCATGACTGTCATTTGTCAGCAGGACTATTTTAAATTCTTCTTTCAAAAGAGTGATAGTTCCTGGTTCAGAAATAACCTGATTGACAGATCATAAGAGGGAGGGTACTTGTGAGAAGGGTCATGAGGTGTATTTCCTTCCACTTTACCCCACACAGCCCTATAATCTGTAATCTGTTACCAAGCAAATCGATAGATGGAAAATGGTTGTTAGATGTATCATTGCCATTGTTAAATGAATCACATGATCATTAAGCACTTCTGGCCCATTGATTTTGCTTGTCAGAAATCAATGTTGTGATAGTCATAGGTGTGAGGACTGGTCATAAGTTACTTTTTTCAATGCCAATGTAACTTCAGTCACTAAATGAATAGTTAGGACTACCTGTATGTCTGAAAGAGATTTCCTCTTGGCTGATAATGTAGCTTCAGGAGAGTTGAAATTCAGGTATTCCACTTTGAAGGGATTTCACTTCGATCTGGGCACCTGATTAATTCTTTTTAGATGAATATTTTTGATTCTGTATTTAGAATGAACTGAATCTGATGAACTATCCCAGAGAAAGAACATCATTAAGCTTTTTTTTAAGTATTCTGTAGTGCAACCTTCTCCAGTATGAATTTCTGCACTGTGTTGGAAAATGTTGGGATTTGTTGACTAACTTTTATGGAGGGCACTATGTGGGAGAAAATTTCTCTATGCCTTATAGTTGTAGTAAAATATTTTGGATGTTCCCAAACATATACAATTGGAAAATGAATTGCTTTATTCTTAATCCTACATAAGAATTTGTCATTGTATGTGATAAATTAGGAATCATATTGAGAGATGAATTCAGTAGCCAAATACTGTACAAAGTCTGCAACTTTTGAAGATTTCCAACTTGTGTTAAACAGCACACATACATAATATTGAATGTGGTTATTGAAATAAACACCACAGATGAATGAGTGTATATAACAAGCTCCTTTTCTGTCCCAATTCGATTTTTTGATGATGCAAGAGATCCTATCAAATATGTTGGACACTATTTTCATAGTTTATTTTATAGTGTAGTAACTGTAATAAAATTAAATCTCTATGCAAGATCTGCTATTTTCATTAACAGGCTGCCCACACTAATGTGTCCTTGGCTGGGGATCAATCTAGACAAAGTTGGCTTTTTATTTCATTTCAGTTTCCATTATGAATGTTGTTCTTCTGCTATAGTTCTTCTGATAGGGGCAAAACTGTACTTATCTTGGAGGCTTGGTAAAATTCTCGGTGATCAAGTATGATTGCAAATGCTAAATTAAATATAACTACTTTGTTTTGTTCTGTTTCTTGAAATGTGGATTCCCTTTGCCATTTCCCTGACAGTATCACCTTCCGTTTTCAAACTTGAATATACTGTGACTTCCTCATTATTATGCAGTTGGTTCCAGTAGTCTTAGAACAGTGATTTAAGTGGAAATGGACAAAGTTGGAAGCCACTCGTGAAATTAGATTTACAAGAATGCTTCTGGTTGCTGATCACTTTTCACTTTACACATAGCATCAGACAAGCATGAATCTATGCCAACAGTTTTCTGGAATCTGAAAGGCTAGCAACAAATATGATAAAGGATTTATTTTATAACCAGTTTCATAACTAAATTCAGGAGAACTGTAAGGCAGGGGCCGGACGTGTCATGTGGAAGCCGCACCCAACCCATTGCCGGCAATGGCAAAACAGTCCCGATACGTTGCACAACGTCATGTGACATCGCGAGTTTGACATGTCTGCTGTAAGGCAAGCCACAGATATACACATATACACATTGTTGACCAAAGATTCTACTAACATATTGTTGGAGAATTTTGATTACAGTATTATGTACTCAGTACTCAATTTATTGGTTTGTATCCTGTACGTTCTCACATCCTACATTGCCGGTGATAGCAATTACAAAAACAGCCAAACCCAGGGGGAGTCTCCAGCATTGTTTCTTCTACTTTTTGGGATAGCCTTCTGGTTTTTTGCATGCATAATCAGGAGACGTTTAACATGTAGTGTCACCAGTACTCTTTAACCCCCTTTCTTAGACCTCATTATACACCCCTTCCCTCTAGTCCATCTTCCTTTTCTGAAGAGGGGGGGGAGGAGGAGGAGGAGAAGGAGGAGGAGGGTTAGTTCCAGAATGTTTCATTACCAGGCTAGGTAACATCTTCAGTGGTGTTTAGTGAATTTCTGTCTCGGTGTTCTACTTTTTATAAGGGCTTCAGGTGTGGGAGTGTCAAGTGAGGGTCTTGTGATGGGCCAGGTGTGAGTCATCAGAGAGGGGCCTGTGATGGGGAGGTAATTCAGGTCAGGGTTGTTGGAGGGTGTGAATTATCAGTGGGTCAGGAATGAATCATCAGTGGGAGGCTGGTGATGGGGAGATTATATCAGACCAGGGTTATTGGAAGGTGAACTGCTGGGGGGAGGGGCTTGAGGGTTGGTGCTGTCTCCGGATGGCTGTTCGATTGATTTGGATTCTGAGGGGTTCATATGCTGGTTGTAGATCAATGTGTCTGTTGATAGAATTGCTTATTAAGTGCCAGGCTTCAATGAACTACCGAGCGTGGGGGGTGGTAGTGTGGCCAATGATTTCAGTGTTGCTCCAATTGAACTGGTGTTGTTTGGTGTCAGTGTGGGTAGCGATTAGGGATTTGTCATCATGGCATTTGACTGCTAGCCAGTGTTTGTGGATCCTAATTTTTAGTTGCCATGATGTTTGTCCTACGTAGAAGTAGTTGCAATTGTTACAGTTGATTTTGTAGATTACATTGCTTCTTTCATCTGATTTATATGATTGTTTGCAAAAAAAAGGGGGGGGCAGATAGCTCTGAATTGGGATGTAGAGTATTGCCTTGCTTGTCTGTCTTGTCAGTTCAGTTGAAAAAAGACTTGCATAACTGTCCAGTTCTGCTTGAGTAACCCAACATTAAGTAAAGCAAGATAGGGATGAGGACATTCACATTTTATGCAATGTATAATATTAGTGTAAAATTTAAATTGCGTCCAACTGGCACTGGATTAAAGATGTTCAAGGATTTTTGCCAACAATCTTTGTAAAAGAACTCTTTCTTCTGAGGATGGGTGAGCAAGGTTTGTTTTGCCGGTCCAGAAAACTGGTAGAACTGAAGGCTCACAGCATAATCCTTTATGCATTTTTTTTAAGAAATAAGTCTCATTGAGACTTAGAATTTATAGTGCACTTTGCAAACTTACCACCTTGCCTGATATCACACAGTATCTTCTACTTGCTGTTTACCATATCAAAAATAGTTTGGCTATTATCTACTAACAGATTTCTGCATTTAATCTTTGGTCTTGAACTTTAAGACATGTGGACTTCAACTCCCAAGATCCCCCATGGCTGGCTGGGGAATTCTGGGAGTTGGTTCACAAGTCTTAAAATTGCCCAAGTTTGTAGACCAGTGGTGGCGAACCTATGGCACGGGTGCCAGAGGCGGCACTCAGAGCCCTCTCTGTGGCCTTCAGCTGGGTTTTATAAAACCTTTTCACTTTAGGCCTCCGCTGCCATGTGCAAAAAAAAAGAAGTTTCAATCAGTCAATTTCAACTTCTCGCGGGGAAAAAAAGATCTTGCAAAGTTGGAATTGATTGATTGAACTTTTTAGTCCCGCCCAGTCTGCAGTTACCACCAGAGCCACACCCACCCAATTGGCCACACCCACCCAATTGGCCACGTCCACTTGGCACTCGACAATGCATAAGTGGGTTTTGGGTTGCAGTTTGGGCACTCAGTCTCTTAAAGGTTCACCATCACTGTTGTAGACCCTTGTTATGAATAAGAAAAAAATAAAGCTTGCTGGATACAAAAGACCTATTACAGCTCTGAATATTTGATCCAGATTTCTCATAGACAGCTACAACGGCATGAAAACCAGCCCTTGTCCATGTGATGTAACCATGAGTCATCAAGTCTGGGCATAAATTCCAAAACCATTGGATAACCTCTCGTAGTCAAATGATATTTAGGTGGGAAATAGGCATTGAGTCACCGCCATCATAAACATAGTTCAACTATTGGGACTGCAGATAGCCGAAAGAGAGCCAATTTGATATGCAGGTTATGCCATCAAACTAGACATTAGGAGTCCATGTGTTCTAGTCCCACCTTAGGCACAAAGCTGAGTGACCTTGGACCAGTTATTCTCCCTAAGTCCTAGGAAGGAGGGAATGGCAAACCACTTCCAAACACTTGCCAACAAAACTGCAGGAACTCATACACACAGTTGCCAGGAATCAATACTAACTCAAAGGCACACTAACACACGCATAGACACACACACACAAGAACCCCAAGAATCAGGGAAGGCCTCTATGCTACTTGTACATATGTAGCACATCTGCTACATAATAATAATAATAATAATAATAATAATAATAATAATAATAATAATAATAATAATAATAATAATAATAATAATAATAATAATAATAATAATAATAATAATAA
>NW_015389429.1:110675-128882 GCF_001527695.2 Protobothrops mucrosquamatus | reverse complement strand
ATAATAATAATAATAATAATAATAATAATAATAATAATAATAATAATAATAATAATAATAATAATAATAATAATAAAGTTGGAAGGGACCCTGGAGGTCATCTAGTCCAACCCCCTGCTCAGGCAGGAAACCCTATACCATTTTGGACAAATGGCTGTCCAGTCTCTTCTTAAAAACTTCCAGTGTTGGAGCATTCACCACTTCTGGAGGCAGGTTGTTCCACTGGTTAATTGTTCTAACTGTCAGGAAGTTTCTCCTTAGTTCTTGGTTGCTTCTCTCCTTGATTGGTTTCCATCCGTTGCTTCTTGTCCTGCCTTCAGGTGCCTTGGAAAATAGCTTGACTCCCTCTTCTTTGTGGCAGCCCCTGAGATATTGGAATACTGCTTTCATGTCCCCCCTCGTCCTTCTCTTCATTAAACTAGACATACCCAATTCCAGCAGCCGTTCCTTATATGCTTTAGCCTCCAGTCCCCTAATCATCTTTGTTGCTCTTCTCTGTACTCTTTCTAGAGTCTCAACATCTTTTTTACATCGTGGTGACCAAAACTGGATGCAGTATTCCAAGTATGGCCTTACCAAGGCATTGTAAAGTGGTATTAATACTTCACGTGATCTTGATTCTATCCCTCTGTTAATAAGAATTGAAGTATTAGAGGTCATCACATTGCAGTGTTTCAAATGAATTTGCTTTCAATGAAATGGTTAAGACTTGTAAGGTTATTTGTGTGTGTGTTTATTTTTGTGTTATTTCACTGGGATCCCATTCTTCCGCCAGTCGCTTAGATGAAAATAACTCTATAATTGCTAAGCTATTTTGTTGATTTTTTTTTTTGCTTTTGTAAAACTATATTTTGCTTTTGCTTTTCCTCCAAGGAGCATGAATAATTTGTAGATGGTCTATTTTAAAAGACTTCTACTAAATGGGTTGGATTGCAGGGGAGTTACTGGCTTAAGGCCACCTAATGACTGAAGTTTAGAACTGAGGTGCTCTTGGCCTAAATTCAACACACCTGCTTCCTGCCTGTATGTTTAAGCTGCCCTTGAATAGATCTGAAAATACAACAATAACAAGTCATCCTAGTACCAGAGAATTTCAGGAGCTGCTTCTGATACTGGAAATTCTCTCATCAAACTGATACTGATAATGGAAAATACAAAATAATATACTTGAGGCACTAGTGTTATTAGAAATCTCTTTGGCATCTAAAACCCTGTAAAGCAGGGGTCCTCAACCTTGGCCATTTTAATGGCTGAGGAATTCTGGGAGTTGTAGTCCACCAGTCTTAAAATGGCCAAGGTTGAGGACCCCTGCATTAAAGAATGCATTTTCAGCACATTTTCTAGGTTTCTCTTGGTCCCTAACCTCAAGAAGAACATATACAATCCATTACATAATCGGTTTTCTCCACCTGCTTATATGGGATCATTACTGAAAACAGTGGAAATTGCCAAGTATTACATCAGAAGCAGAATTTACATTTAAATAAACAAATGCTGAAAATCTCAGGGTGACTGTGACCAACCCAAACTTTACTATTATGCTAATCACATATGACATTTATAATATTACCATTTTCATCTTCCATCAGATCTTCCATGTAGGAAAATATGCACTGTGTAGTATTGCCCAGAAAACCATGGTAGCCAGAACTATCTTTCCACATCACATGTATTATGTCACTCCAAATGTAACCAAGTCGAAGTAAATAATTTGAATTTGTCAAATGTTTTGGGTATGTGGAAAAAAAATGCAGTTTCAAATTAGAAACTGGTCCTGGGAACAGGGAAAGAAAGATTTGTGTCATAGGAGACAAAAATTGGATTTAGATTTAGTCCTATGTGAAACCACAGGTTCCAATCAGTGTGATACAGTAAATCTTGACTTAGTTGATTTCCTATGCCTGACCCAATTCAAAGATGGTAACATTGACACGGAGTACATGTATAAACTGATATGAATGCTATCCCTTTCAGCATTCTGGTCAAGATTTTCTACATAGGTTTTTATGTGTGTCAGCTTTAATTTTTTACGAGTACATTTACTAGCTGTTTAAAACTCTGCAGTATACCATATGGAAAAGTAATAAATGCAAAATATTTGTTTTAATGCCTGGAGTAGAATTCAAATAAAAACCAAAGTATTTCACAGCATACTTGACTTGGCGATCAGAAACCTACATTTCTGAATGCGCCTTTAGCCAAATCCTTGTATGTGAGTATTTCTCCTTCTATGTGCAGTACTGTAGGGATTTCTGAAAAAGTTCTGCTCAACTCTTCAGGACAGCCCAAGGTATTTTGCGGCCTAAGACAAAGGACAAAATGCCATCCTCTCCAATGGACTTACTGGCAGACAAGTTGTACTTCAACAACTGCAACAGAATTTCTCTGAGATGACTTCCGGTTTTTGCGTCCGCAGCGCATGGCGACGCAAGAGTGGACCTCTGCTCCCCACGGCTAGTTTCTTCCTGCTTGGGGGACCCTAGATGGGTCCGAAGTTGCCCCGGAGAAGTGACTATGAAGGAGGGGTGCCCCGTCGATCATGAAGTGATGGCAATCACTTCGTTTGATCCAGGGAAAGCCCTCCGAACCCGACAGGAGAAAGGCTAGCATGAGATCAATGTCTAGCCCAAGCTGCTTGCAGCCGACGTCCCAGAGCACGAACCTAAACATCGGTGAGCAGCGTGTTTGGAATTGGTGAGAGTACTGATCTTCTTTCTTCTATCTACTATTTAAATCCTTGAAAAGATCCCCAAAGCAAGAAAACCTCCAGAAGTGAAGGGAGGAGACTATATCTCCATTCCCTTACAGACGGAAGCGGCGAATTAACATAAAAGGTGGAAAGCGATATACTAAAATTTGATTTAAAATATTTCAGTCTAGACAAATCTAGGAACTAAAAAACTGTCAAGATTATACCCTAAAAAATTTCTGATGGAATTATAAAAATAAATAACAAAAATAACTTTTTGATTGAAAGAAAAACTGAAAAAAGAAATAACTGCTGACATCTAGTGGAGAATCAGAGAATAGAACACTAACAATAAGGACTCAGAAATCGGCAGAATGCCAGAAACAAAGAAAAAGTTGTTCCTTTGAATTGCAAATAACCTTGAAGACAGCTGGGAACAAAGAAAGAGCCCGCTATAAGATTAAAAAGTGTTTGAAAGGAAAAAAAAACACCTGGAATGTTGCTTAAACCTAAGAACTGTTTATGGATAAGGTGACCAACTTTTTTACAATGAAAAGGAGGACACAAATAAATTGAAGAAAAAAATATTGTAAATAAAAGAAACATTTTATTCATTGCAACAATAATACAGAATACACTATAATATGATAAATGCATAATAAAAAACATTTGTAACAATAACATTTTATATTGTAATTACGCTTACATGCCGCATCCACAGCCACCCCGTCAGCACTGCTGCCCCACCGTGAAGAGTGGGCCCCGCGGCTCCCAAAGCACCAGCTGCACCAGCTCCGGCCCTGGGGGGCAGCCCGCCATCGACACACCCCGCTTGCAGCCGCCCCGCCAGCACCACCGCCCACCCTGCACAGCCCCGTGTAGAGCAGGCCCCACAGCTCCCACAGCACGGGGGCAGCTGGCCACTGCCGCCCCTCACACCCCTGCCCGCAGCAGCCCCGCCGCCCCTGCCTCTTGCACTCACAGCCATTATTTCCCTCGCAGGGCTGAAGATCAAGAGAAAGTTACCGTGGTGTCGCCGCTCCAGTCTCCTCCAGGTAGGAGATGGTGTAGTTGGGTAGCAGGGAGGGGTGCAAAGTTCCTGCCAATTTGCCTTTGCTGCAGACAACTTACATGTGCAAAGTTTGCCGGCCGGGTGTTTTGGCGTGCTCAGCAGCAATTTCTATTGGCTTTCGAAAGCCAATAGGGGGAGTAGCACAGCTCATGCAAAAGTTAAAAAAAAACCATCAAAAAAAGGTGCCAGAATGCCGTTCTGAGCGTTCTATGAGGAAAAAAAGCCCTGCAGATTAGTCTTAAAATATCGAAAAGGAGGACATGTAGGAGGACACTTTTTGAGGGAGGACAGAACTCACAAAAGGAGGACTGTCCTCCCTAAAGGAGGACGGTTGGTCACCTTATTATGGGGGGGGAAAAAACTTGGCTTTTTGGCTAATCTTTTAGAGGAGAATTTGCAGGAAGGATTTAAAGTGGCTTAATATACTGATATAATTTTGACTGACTGATAAATTGACTTTCGAATTAAAACATTGATGAAAGATTATTTGAAGGGGGAGACAACATGGATATCACATACTGTACGTATCAAAAAAAAATGACAGGATGCCACATTCAATATTTTCAATTACCAAATTCAAAATCTATAATAAAAGCATTGAAAAAAACATAACAGTAAAAATACATGCATATAGTACATTATATAAAAAACAGGATATTAAGGAAATACATTAATTACTGAATGTCTGGCCTATCCTTCTCCAGACATTCCTGATTCCAAGGTAAAATCTATTCATTGTTTCACACAATCAGTTCTTTTTTTTAACTAATCAGGAACACAAGCAAAGTGGAAGTGAAACCGGTGTGTGTAGAACTTGTGTGCAGAAACAGCTGTGTATCCTTCTGCACTTTAAGCTCACATATATTCACCAATGGCACATTGTTGGCCATTCCCAAGAAGGTGGCACAGATCCAATGGTTTCTCATATCTTTCTTTTGAGTAGAGGAGAATTATAACTTGGGCCGCAATCTCTCATCATTACAGTTCTAAATATAATAAAAAGAAACAGAAACATAATCAGCTTCTTCCATGTAGTCAGTTAATATCTATGCTTATGTGGGAGATTCAGCAGAATCATTTCCAACATGCATGCATTTAATTTACTGTCTGTATAGAGACTCACATAAAAAGTGATTGTCTTGGAAAGCAAAATTCCTGAAAACAGTATGTGGAAGAGTTCTGCACACCTAACCATGGTGGCTGTTTCAAGCATTTTGAACCTACACATGACAAATGTAAAGCATGCTTAGTATTGTGGTGTCACTCCCCTGATTTTTAAATCCACCATATTTAAAAATTAAAAACATATATTTCATGGATTTTGAGATTTAGTTCATTTTATGAAGGTCCTATATGTAATCTTGAGAACAGCCTTTCTCAACTTCGTACTGGCAAATCTGTGTTTGACTACAACTGCCATTATCCCCAGTCTGCTTGGCTGGGATATATTGAGCTCAAGAGCAACAAAGCAATCAATACGGTAATAACATTAAATGTAAAAGCTTACTAGGATTCCCATTGTACAGTAGCTAGCAACATTGGTGAATCCCTCTTCTTAATTCTCACTGTTCTGGACTTCGTGATTTACCGTATGTCTAAATAAATATTTCCATAGCACCAAAAAAGCTTCAAGTGTTGCAAATAGTACTCAATGCAGGCAATCTGTGATCAAAAGAAAGTCAAGACGTTTTCTTGTGCTCCAACTATGAAAGGCTAAACCTCACATTTTTATGTGGACTTCCTGAGCCTACCATGGAAAAACAAAGATCTTATATGGAATTTGGGGCATAAGGCAAAAATGTTTCAGTAGAATGCTTTGCTTATTCCAAAGAAGTATATTTCCTTTTTCCTCCAGACTGGAATGTATCAAAAAATATGTGAGGAAAAGCATGTGGAGTTCCTGTTCTATATGCAGGAATGTATATAGTGCAGCAAACAATATGGCCTATATTTATCATGGATAAAAAGAGAATTTGGTATGATAATGAAATTGGGATCATCAAACGTGGCTCCACATTTAATGAAAGCTGGTCCATGTTCTTCAGAAGCAAAGTAGATTCTGCTCAACGGCCTGGAGAACTTTCAAATTTAATCTCCTTGGTTCAAAACCACTTCTTGTTCTCATCAGTACATACCAGGTGATGGCCCTTTCCCCCCACCTCTATTCTTGATTTTTGTTTCAACAAAGAGAAAATTAGGGACAGGCAGAGAAACTGGAAATAGAAACTCTATTGAGCTTTGATACAGGACCAGAGATCATCTTTTCCAGAATACTACAAGATCTGAATAACAGCGTGAACCAGAACAATAAGAGTCGAACCGTACTTTGCATTAAATATATAGCATATCCTCCAGTATATTTTTAAAATAAAAATTAAAGAGAAAGCAATGTAAATAAAGGTGATATAATGAAAGATATGTTCAATACTGTCTTTCCCCAAACATATTATCTCCTCTAAGACAGTGAACGTTTTATTAAATTTTATCCCTGTGGATAATTCTACCTTGGAGGGATCAGGCTATGAAGAGAAGTTGAAATCTCCACTTCTCTTGTATTGGCATCAGCATCATCTCAATTATTATCTCCATGTTTTGAGTAAAGACTGCACAGCTCTATATGAAATAACATGTAGCTTGATACTTTGAAGTTTGGATTTCTAGTATCCAATCTGGGCCGGTCACTGGGACCAGAGGTTTAGTCTTCCAAGCTTTCAGACTCGTGCTGGGGCCCGTCCTCAGGAAATTTCTTTCTACCAGAATGTGTGCTTTGGACTGTTGTATGTGTAGTATTTATGTGGCGTCTGGTTGGGTGTGGCTTCTTATTGGTTGATTGAGGTGTTGGATAGTTAGCTATTAAGTCATTGGCTGTTGTTTCCTTGTGCTGCCAAGTCCTCATCTCCTATGTACCTGATAAGCTGGTTGTAAATCAGCACTCCTGTTGATTGACCAGGGGCCCATTTCCCAGGCTTCAATCACTTCCCTGTCTATCTTTGTACCTGCTCGACCAACAATCTTAGTAGCTGTGAAACTGAATGTATGTCCTTGTTCACTGCTACAAATGAGGTTACCAATGAGTGTGAGTCTCCTCAGGCTTCTCACTCCTCAGGCTAGCACGGCTTGGTTTCCATCCCTCCCTAGGGTTGCCAGGTGTCCACTATTTGAGTGGACAGTCCACTTTTTTCACATTATGTTCACTATTTTTTTTTCACAAAATAGTGGACATTTTTTTATTCAAAAGCTTTATGATGAAATGGTACGTAATCTAAAGCTGTACAGTCTACTTTTTTACTACTTAACCCCCCCCCCCGCTTGTCCGCTATTTTTGGGAAGCACACCTGGCAACCCTATCCCTCCCTACTTCTTCCCTACTTTCCAATCCTCTCTTCCCTCCCCCCCCCCAGTTGCTAAATATCAGGGTTGCAATGCTTGTCTAGCAGAATGGCAGCCATGACATGATATTTCAATGTCCCCATATTATCAGGCATAATGTATCCTTGCAATATATATATGCTCCTGGTCAGAGATAAGTCCAAGTTGATCTTAATAAACATGGTCTCATGGCACTGAATCCTCAGGAATTAACAACATAAGCTTTAGCCATACTGGATTGTAATATCCATCTGCTAAATTATGATTCAAGGCTTTTTCATTAGTTATGCCTTGGCCTTAGAACTGGATGCTTTGTGCAGGATGATTCCCATACAGAATGGGACCAGATAGGCTGCAGTCTAAATACCGGTAACGCTCCCTTCCTATTTCATGCCAGAATTCAGAATACCCAATTCCAGGTTCTCCAGTGAACCTGTCCTGCAGGACTCAGTTGTGAATTTGTTCCCTAGAAATTAAATGTTCAGGTAGCATGAACAAGAGGGGAAATGGTAAGGAAAATGGACATCGGGCTACAGGGATTGTTCTCAGCTAGGCTAGCTTAGTTCTTATCTGGTTCCAGCCAGAGATGCAAAATGGAGGGAAAAGGCTTGTTGGTGTGAAGAATGCATTGATGAGAAAATGCAGCCCAGTGCTCCCTCCACCCCTCTCCTCCTCCTCCTTCTTTTCTCCCCAAATGTGATCTTGCTGCCTATTATTCAACCCTGTTTTGTTAAATTGGAGAACAGAGAGTTTTTTATTCCTTCCCAGAAGTGCCCTTTTCAGATTCTGTAACTGTGTGTTCTAATCCCCAGGAAGCAAGAGACCAAGATCAGTCACGATTGGACTCCATGGTACTACTCATTCTGAAACTGGATCAGCTGGACCAGGACATTGAGAATGCTCTCAGCGAAAGCTCTTCGCCTGCCGGCACATTGACCCACCCAGGAAAGCCCATCCCCGTAAGTCTGCTCGACCTTTTATTCCAGTTGTTTATATTTACTTGCCACATTTTTTTTTCTTGTTGCTTCTTTTTCTTTTCTTGCTCCCATTGTCCTTTCAGCTCAAGTATCTGCAGTTTCCAAAACATAAATACAAAGATAGATTTCTTGTTCTGTTTTTTCTTAGGTCTAGCTCTGTCTTCCAGAGTCTGTTCTCATTGTGCCTCCTGGGAATTCTAGTCTAGAATATCTGGAGGCAACAAGGCAGACCTGGCTTCTGTTTCTGCCTTTTGTCTTCCTCCATGCTTGGGGAATGATAAGATTCTTAGACCAAATCTGGTCTAAGTTTCCCAAACTTGCCAGAGCTTCTCTGTTTTTAAAGGCAGAATTAAAGTCAAACCAACCAAATGATCTGATGTTGTTGGTGCTGAATTGGAAAAGCTATGGAAGTATGGGATGCCGCTTTCCTCATTTTATTTATTATATGTTTCAATAAGTCTCAGGGACTGCTTAAAAATCCTGCCTTTCTAAAAAGAATTTCAGTGTCTGGCCCCAAATAAGTCCACCCAAATTTATTGCGCCAAAGGATTATAGAGAAAGGACAAGTAATTATATCTATAATATTGAATAATATTTAGAATTGGATAGAGTTAAACTGAATAAATTAAGTTTCATTATATTGCAGAAATTATGGTATTGCACAGATTCTGCTACATACCGTACTTGTTTACTGGGTTCTTTAAAGCATTTACATGACGTGTTTCACGATAGAGTCCTCCAAAGAAAGACTACAAAAACTAACTTTATACGTAAAGCAAGAAAAGGAAGAAAACAACCTAATCATTTGTAAACTTCAAGAAGTTGGCATATTTTGAATGATTCCCTATAAGAATTTTTTAACTAATGATACTGGGAGCGTTTGATTATCATATCTCTTTTAAAAAGAGATGCATTATCACCCATAATTCAAAATGGCATATAGCCCATCCTACTTCATAGGCACCCCATATAACGCAATATACAGTTTGGTGTGCATGTCCTGGTATATTCAAAGGGTCTTAATTGTATGCAATGACTGTATGCTGGTACAGAGGACTTAAAACCCTGGAAAAAAAATGAATGTTATCAGATGTTGGTTCATATTTTAAATGGAAAAAAGAAGCAATAGGAGATTTCACCTGCACGAGGTTCCATGTGATGATGTCACTCCAACTGGCTAAAGATTTCCAGATGTTGCTAAAGGTTTCAAATGCTTCCAAAGACAAAAGATGAAGATATAATTTGATATGCATAGGAATTATCAAGAGAAAACAGGCCAGAATTTTGAAACTGCAGACTCCTGAACAAAACTACGTTTATTCTTTTCTTTGTGTAGGACACTAAAGCTTTGATCTTGAAGATACTTTTCAGTAATAGAACAGCAGATATAGGCAGCACTCTTAGTTCAATAAGGTGGGGAAAAGAAATGAGTATGCTTTAATGTATTCCACAAAGTTAACAGCGCTATTATCATATGTGTGCAGTCACTAAAGAATTTTACTTCTCTTTTAAAGGATTCAGAATCACTTCCTGGAGGCACAGTAGACATCATTACTTTAAATAACCAGCAAAAGAACAAACCACCACCATCACCTCCTCTACTTCCTACTCTCTATGGTGCAGATAAAGCATTTCCTATCCCAATGGCTGGTTCTGGAGCAAAACCAAAGGCTGGGGTGAGCTAAAAAAAAACAACCTTTTTAATATGTATGTGTATGCTGGGGAAGGGTGTATCTCAAACCATGGTTCCATCCTACAGTTTTATGCATTTATATATATAGCTTATTTTTGCAGAAACGAGGATATTCCATAATGTCAAAAATCTGTTGTACAACTAAGGTTCTTTTTCCATTTGATTCAGTGCCAGAAGGAGAGGGAGAGGGAGATTTTTTAAAAAAAAATCAAGTTATTTGGAAAGTTGGCAGTTGGCACACATAGAAAGTAATGATCCTACATATTAGATCTTGGTAAATATGAACCACTCTCACAGGTATGTGTTCCAAATAGCTCTTATTATCTTGTAGTGTAGATTATGTATTAATTATAATAGCTAGTAAATCAAAATGACTGCAAGCAGTTTCTTATTTTATCCAGAACTTTTCAGAAGATAGTCTGCATTTTTAACTATAATAGCACTTAGCAATAGCAATAGGACTTAAACTTATATAGCAATAGATTTTTATACCGCTTCACAGTGCTTTACAGCCTCTCTAAGTGGTTTACAGAGTCAGCCTATTGCCCCCAACAATCTGGGTCCTCATTTTACCGACCTCAGAAGGATAGAAAGCTGAGTCAACCTTGAGCCAGTGAGATTCGAACTGTCGAACTGCTGGCAATTGGCAGTCAGCAGAATTAACCTGCAATACTGCATTCTAACCACTGTGCCACCACGGCTCTTATTGCCCCCAACAATCTGGGTCTTCAATTTACTGACCTCAGAAAGAAGGAAGGCTAAGTCAACCTTGAGCCGGTCAGAATCGAACTGCTGGATGTGAGTTGAAATTATCCTGCAATACTGCATTCTAACTACTGCGCCACCACAGTAATAGTAATAGTTTTTCTTCTTCCCTTAACTTGTCTGGATAGCCACTTATTAATACCTTTGAAATCCTATAAAGTGCTACATTTTAATCTAAACAGGAATTCTGTGATTCTTCAAATGCTTACATATTTTGGCATATTGGGTAATGAATTGAAATTTGATCTTACTCTCTTTTTAGAGTAACTGTATTAAAATTATAATTACAACAATAATAAAACTGATACAAACTAAACAAATAAAAGAATAAAAAGAAAAACAGAAGGTACAGAAAGGAAAAAAATAGAAATGAAACAAATAATATAATATAAATAAATATATATATGTAAAATGACTTACTCTTCATCACATATATAAGCAATTATGGCAATTTATTACTTTCTCTTAAAATACAACAAATATCTCTTCTTCCCATATCTCATCTCTTATCAATAATCAAATCCTTACAATCTTATCATTTCAATCCTGATCGGTAAAAACCCATTAAGGATTACCAAAATTTATGTTAACCTTGATCAAATAAACCAACGTTATATTCCTTCCTTTTACTTTTAGCAATCTTGATTTTAACCCTATAAAGTAATGTCCTAGAACAGGGGTAGGCAACCTTGGCTCTTTTATGAGTTGAAGACCACGAGTCATAAAAGAGCCAAGGTTGCCTACCCCTGTCCTAGAACCTGATTTCTTTTCATCATTCAGTATCTTTAAAATTGTATTTTAAAATTTATTTTTCTAAGGATTGAAGGAAAATAACCCAGTGCTGTAAAGCTTATTGATCTAAACAGATAAAAACGATTAATAAACAATTTCCAAAAGTTATTTAAAAAAGGACGTGTGCGAACCTAATGTCCTTTTCAAGGTGTCAACTGTGATTTGAGCAAGATGGCTATTCCCTCAACTCCCAGAGCTCTAAACCTTCTGATCCTTGTGCTCTCCACAAGAGGAGCAACTGTCTGGAACACAATTCCCAGAGAGGAATTACAAAGAGTCAGTCTACTTGCCAGATCTTCACTCCAGCTGTTGGCTCCACTTTTGAGGAACCGTCTTCAGTTCACCATTTTCCCCCTAGAAGTCTAACTTTGATCTTACTCTCATAAAATGCTTTGAAATAACCTTTAATAAAACAAAACAATGGCAAAACCATTTCTGTATGAGAAGGGGGGGAGATATATAGATTGAGAATGGGCTAGGTACCCACAATTCATGCTATTTCAAAGGCTTTTGAAATATCATAACAGGAATATAATTTGTCAAAAGCAACTGAATGACAATTTACGCAGCTAGCACAATCTGATTATGAGAAAAAGAAGAAGGTAACTGGGTATATGGGTATTTACAAAAACGTCTCAATCCTTGAACAAATGCAAACAAAATTTTTGACATTATAGCACATATTCCTTACTCAACTTCTGATGCCACCACCAGATTAGAGATAGACCGTATCTCATTTAGATGGCAAGATTATGTCAGTTAAGATTCTACTTGGTTTGGGAATAAAAACAAATCTTCATAGAACATATGTAGGAAGTATGGAATTTATACATTTAGGTAGACTGAGCCAAACTTTTCCATCTTCCCTATAGATCAGTTATTCTCTTCCTTTGGACACTCCCTAATAACGTTTTATCTAGTGCGGCTGGGTATGCTTCTTTTCTTGATGACCTCACAAGGCTAATAATAATATAAATGGACATAATAATCAGACTTACTGCCATGATACTGGAATAAATTACTTTTTCGATTAATAAAGCCATTTGCATAAAGAAACATAAATGTAACATAGGCTCTTCTCAGTTTCTGTCTTAACCTGAAATTAAAAGGGCTTCTAATATGTATGGATCTCTACCCTTTTAACAGGATGCTGTTCTTACATCCCTCCAAAAGAATTGCTCTTTGTATTTGGCTACAATAATGTGGAATTATGTATTCATTATCTATTAAATTACCCATTGTACTAGGACTTTAGAAAGAGGGCTTGTCCATTATTTTAAGGCAGCATTGTGATAAATCTTCCATGGTAATCAGTGGTGAATGCTTAAGAGAGATTTTCCTGCATATTTGTATTGGATTCCCCAACCAAGAAAAAATTAATCACTTCTTATTTGAACATTTTAGATGTTAAATATTGAATTGTTATATATTTCATATAGGTTTGTTGCAGCGATCTCTTGTTCAATGTAATTCAAGTATAATTGACTAATAGATTGGGAAAATGATGACGGAGAAGTAGGTAAAATTATAGTGTGTAGGTGGCGATCATTATCTTTCAATACAGTAGTCCTCGACTTACAATGGTAATTGATCCTGGCATTTATGATAATAAATCGTAACAGTAGTAAAGTGGGTCACTACATGACTGAACCTGTTTTTATGACTTTTTTGTGATGGTAATTAAGCAAACATGTCAATCATAAAGTAGACATTGCACTTATTAAGCAAACACTGCAGTCATTAAGTGAATTCATTCTGGACCAATTTTTTGACAGAAACTGGGAGTAAACACCAGTTTCCAACAAAACTATTGTACATCTTGGTCACATGGCAGCGGAGTGCTACAAGTGGCTATAAATTGGGCTGGTTGCCAAACGCCCTAAATGCAGTTGGTAACATTGGAACTTTGAAACTGAATCGTAAGTCCTTTGGGGGATGTTTGTTGTATCTTTGGTTGCTAAGGGTCAGTCATAAATCAAGGACTACCTGTATGCTCAATACATTGTTTGGGGAAATATTCCTCAGGAAAGCTAATGCTGGAAATTTTAGGTATAGGAAAGTAAGCCTGATTTAGTTTCATCAGATGTTCTATGAACCCTCTGAACAGAAAATGCCTATATATCAATTCTGTGGGCTGGGCCAGTCCAGAACAATTCGCCGCGGTCAACTCAGCATGGCCATCTCACCAGGGTCATCTTGCCACGGCCAGCTCACCGCAGCCATCTCACTGTGGCCAGCTTTCTACGAGACAACTCACTGCGGCCTAACTTGTCATGGGGCAACTCATCGTGGAAAATTCCACACAGACTAATTCAATGCGATAAATGTTACCTGCCACTGTTTCTTTGACATCATTTCTATTGACAAAAATGGAAACTATGTCAAAGAAACAGTGGCAGATTACATTTATTGTGTTGAGTTATTCTATGCGCCTTGTTCCGTGGTGAGTTGTCCTGTAACAATTTGGCCACAGCAAGCTGCCCCACGGTGAGTCGGCTGTGTTGAGATGGCCATGTTGAATTGACCGTGGCAAAATTGTCCCATTCTGGGGAGTATTGTCCCAAAGTCATCTCTGATGTAGCCATCCTTTCTTATATTGTGTAGTCACTGACTGTAACAGATAATCCTTGTCTCTCTCTCTCCATCTATTTTGGAGTAAAATGGTAAGATTGACCATTTGCATGACAAACTGAACCCTATCTGACTTAAAAAGTGAAAAACTTGTTTTTATATCTTTATGTTATTCTTTCATGACTAGGATGGTAGTGATAAAGCAGTGGAGTTTCTTTCATTCCTTCTAGCAATTTGAACTTCCAACCTATCAGAAGTTAGCTGGCAAGTCAAAGCGGCAATAAGCCATGCAGATTTCAGAAAGACCTCTTTAAACCTAGCCTGGGGTAAAATCACAATCTTACAAACTGTTTTCATATTTAATTTATTATGAACAATGTTCACCCCAAAATAGTACCATTTGGTGCAAAATATAAATTGAAATGTAAATAAACACCATTAATGCACATTAAAACTCTAATAAGCTCAAGATAGCAAAATGCTATAACCTAAAGACTGTTGGAACAATTAACCAGTGGAACAACCTGCCTCCAGAAGTGGTGAATGCTCCAACACTGGAAGTTTTTAAGAAGAGACTGGACAGCCATTTGTCTGAAATGGTATAGGGTTTCCTGCCTGAGAAGGGGGTTGGACTAGATGACCTCCAAGGTCCCTTCCAACTTTATTATTATTATTATTTCATTGTTTGTACTAGGCAGTAACACAAAAACAGATAGACAGACAGACAGACAGACAGACTAATAGATCTCTCTGGATGACACAGAAGAATTGAGATATCAAATGATAAAGATGCATCTGTATATTACTGGCAGGATATTAGACATTTTCAACTTATTCCACTTCTCCAGAGCCACATGGCTAATGCCATTCAGAGAAAAAAATGCCCACATAGGTTCGATAAAAGTGCTGAGGGTCACACCAATGACATCCTCACTTTTATGGCAAAGTCTACATAAATAGTTTGCCAACTTACAAGAACTCTGCCAATGGTTCATAAGTCCTCTATCAGTCTGGACAGCAATGTCTCACAGACACTATTTAACCATTTATGTTGCCTGAGAAGAAAGAAGAAGCCTCTTGCCTTGTCTAATAGTAGATAAGGTTGATGACTGTAGATCTTTATTAGCTATTTTCACTGCATATATTCAGTTTGACAGTTAGACCATGGTATCATGGAGATTCAGGAGGATAAAGCCAAATAATTTGATACTGCAATCTGAGGTAGTGCATAATGCTCACTAACAATTTTGCTCTGTTCTATTCATTGTCCAATAATTCACTAATTACTGTATATTCCTTATAATAGCTTTGGAAGAGCAGAATTTTGGCCTTTCTCCTAACAGAAAAGTTCAGACCTCTATGGAAGGTCTTTATTTTTAATAAAAGAAAGAATTATCCAGTAGAGTTGGAAAAAAAATATCCAACTATCTTTGAGGAATGGAAGTTAGCTTTGTTTCAGGATGAAATTAGAGAATCAACATAAAAACTGGACAAAACTGAAGCCAGAATTGAAACTCTGTTTGAATATTGAATGGGTATCTTTTTAATCAAATATCTCTGCAAAAATATACCTCACAACCAGTTCTTATCCTATAAAGGCTTCTGATAAGAATAAGAAGGTTACAATCTATTGAAAAAGCCCCAAGGTTTTGCCAAAGTCTATTCCTATTTATAGCATCAAAAGCCAACATAAAATCCTCAAAAGCAGTAGAAAAGACTTAAAAACGGAAAATTCCAGCCAGACTTATAATGAGTTAATTAAAGCAGAGTCTCTTTGAAAAGGTTCCTCCCCACAGATGTCACATCTGGACTGTGTTGCATCTTCGCAGACCAGCTGTACTCCCCTGTCTGCTTTTCAGTCTCCCAAACAATCTCTCACCCCGGGTTACCCCCCATTAACCTACACAGATATGTCTACTTTTAGGTAACAAAACACATCTTGGAAGGTTTCCAGATATCATGTTGTCATCCTTCAGCTAGAAACTTGACAGTAGTTATTCTGCTATACTGTGAATCACTGCATCTCATGCTCCTTCTGGAAAAATATCTGAGTGTATTGCATGAATAGAATAATTATTCAGAATTACGGGATGACAGTCCATGTGACCAACATTGTCTGTGTCCCACATTCTTTAGCAGCCACTGCCCCCATCCCCCACCCCCACAAAAAATAGTGGTTACAGATGATCTGATACTTGCTTCAGTCCACTGGAAGTATTTCCCCCTCCTGGTCAAAACTGCACATCCCAATTGTTTTCAGGCATACCAAACTGCATCGTATAAACGGCAGATTGGGCTAATTTAGAAATGAATAGTGAGGAAGCAAAGACTAAAGTTTCCTTGTTTTAGTGCAGTGGCTGTCTGCACAAATGCACGAATCGTAATCCAATGTGAGATACAGGCAGTCCTCAACTTACAACCACAGTTGAGCCCGTCATTTTCATTGCTCAACAGATCAGTTGTTAAGTGAATTTGGCCTCATTGGCTTGTGATGACCTTTCTCGCCACTGTTGCTAAGTGAATCACTGCAGTTATTAAGTGAATTTCTCATTGATTTTGCTAGTCAGAAGGTCACAAAGGGTAATCACATCACCCCAGAATACTGCAGCCGTCATAAATACATGCCCGTTGCCAAGCGTCCTAATTTTGATGGTGTGACCATGGGGATGCTGCAACGGTTGTGTGAAAAACAGTCATAAGTCACCTTTTTCAGTGCCGTTGTAAGCTTGAATGGTCACTAAATGAATGATTGTGAGTCAAGGACTACCTCTATATGTGAAAGGATTATCCCTTTTGAACTGTGAAATTAAATGTACTTATTTGTGACATCATTTGTTCTACACACCCGATTCTAGGATTTTCAGTTCGGCATGCATTTGTGAAATAAATAGACCAAAGACAGTGGGGTGTAATGGTTAAGGGGCTGGACTGCAAAGTAGGAGACGGTGTGTTTGACTTCTCTTAATCACAAAAGCCAGCTAAGTGACTTTGGATCAGCATTCTCTGTCACCCCAATCTATCTTAGATTTAGATTTAGGTATTAAATCTAACAATAAAAAGGTGTGATTTTGAATACTAGGGCTCCTTGAAGGACATTTCAATCGATACACTGAATGCGCTCCCTCTGCCTTTTAATTTTTCAATTGTTCCTTTTCCCTTTCTTTTAATCTGGTTTTTAACTTGTTTTCAAGTGTAGCTTTTATATTATTTCACTGTTTTATCTGTAAAACACCCAGAGGAACGCAAGTGTGATGGGCAGTGTAGAAATTCGATAAATACATAAATAAATTTCACCAATTTCTACAGGCTAAAAAAAAAGCAGGATCCTAAACTATGTTTAGTCTTCCTGGGAAATACAATATACAAGCTATCACTTGAAGGTAATGTTCTGGCTTTCACTCTGTCAAAATGTCATTCTAAGAAGCTACTTGCAAGATCACCAGCCTACCTGCGTTGCATAGCTACCTATTATTGTTACACTTTGCATAAATATTAAACCCCCAAATAAAATGGGGTTGATTTTCCTTGAGGAGAAGAGTTGCATTGCGCTGGCATTAGATATAGCTGGGGACAGTTGAAGGAAAAGTCTTCATCGTGGTTCAGTCCAAGCCGGGAATAAACAACATGGCAACTGCTTTAGAAAGAAGGTTGCAGTTTATTGAAGAGGAGAGCCAGACAGAAAGATGGCTCTGGAAGAAAAGAGAGCGAGCACATGTAGGGAGCGGGTTTTTATACCCTGTGGGGCTCTTGAGGTTGTTTCCTGTTCCTGTTTGAGGCTTTGTATTTCCTGTGTCATGTATTTTAACCTGAGTCTGAGTGTGCCCCTTTGGCATCTGTGTGTTAATCCTATCTTAGAGTTTGGGTGGGGTATGTAGATTTTATTTATTTATTTATTTATTAAATGTATATACCGCCCTATCTCCCTTACGGGACTCAGGGCGGTGAACAGGCGATACTAAAAACCACAATAATAAATAAATAGTTTCTGTGCTAAAATCAAATTAAATAACAGGCCTGTTCTAAAAACACCCCATACAAAACCCCCACTAAAACATAATCAAACTACGCCAGGCCGGCCGTACGGAATAGATGGGCCTTCAGGGCTCAGCGAAAAAGGCGCAGGTCCGCAACTGTACGTAGGTCGGGGGGTAGGTCATTCCAGAGGGCAGGAGCTGCCACAGAGAAGGCTCTCCCCCTGGGGGTCGCCAGCCGGCATTGTCTGGCCGACGGCACTCTAAGGAGGCCCTCTCTGTGGGAGCGGACTGGTCGAAGGGAGGTG
>NW_015389429.1:102276-110274 GCF_001527695.2 Protobothrops mucrosquamatus | reverse complement strand
CCTTCTCTGGGGGGCTGACTTCCCACAGGACTTAAAGCAATTCTGCACAGCAGTCTAAACAGTGTTTCTCTCCCATGCTGATTCCAGCATTCTGAAAGCCAGTTTTTAAAATGCTGGTCTGAACTGCAGTGTGTTGGCAAGACACCCATGGTGGTGCTTACTCTAGATTAAGGTTTTTAAGAAGAGACTGACAGCCACTTGTCCGAAATGGTATAGGGTCTCCTGCTTGAGCAGGAGGTTGGACTAGAAGACCTCCATGTTCCCTTCCAACTCTATTCTGAATTTGAATTTGAATTCACTAGTTCAGGTTCTGATGGGCTCTTTCCTGCTTCTTGTCCTTCCCATACATGCAGGGAAGGAAAACCTTGCTGGCTGGCTGGCTGGCTGGCTGGCTGGCCCCAGTTTGGGTAAGTCTGCCTGTAGTTTTCCTTTAGACATTGTTTCCTTCTTCCTTTTACACCCATTCCCTTATTCTTACACAGAATACTTACACAGTATTGCACTATTATTGCTGTGATGCTGCAGTGATCGAAACAAAGGGAGTTGCTCCTTCATTCCTATGTTCCATGTACAGTACTTTCATAGAAACTATCTTGCAAGAAGGGAATGTATCCCGAGTCATTTATTCTGAGATGGGTGGCTATATGAATAGAATAATGAATAGAATAGAATAGAATAATAGAATAGAATAGAATAGAATAGAATAGAATAGAATAGAATAGAATAGAATAGAATAGAATAATAGAATAGAATAATAGAATGTAGAATAGAATAGAGTAGAGTAGAGTATAATAGAATAGAATAGAATAGAATAGAATAGAATAGAATAGAATAGAATAGAATAGAATAGAATAGAATAGAATAGAATAGAATAAATAGAGTAGAGTAGAGTAGAGTAGAGTAGAGTAGAGCAGAATAGAATAGAACAATGGAATGTAGAATAGAGTAGAGTAGAGTAGAGTAGAGTAGAAGAGAAGAGAAGAGAAGAGAAGAGAAGAGAAGAGAAGAGAAGAGAAGAGAAGAGAAGAGAAGAGAAGAGAAGAGAAGAGAAGAGAAGAGAAGAGAAGAGAATATGGAAGCAAAGAACCATTCAGTGAAATTTGTTCTTTCATTTCAACAGGACTGGGTTGCAAAGATTTGAACAGAGGAGGGGACAAAAGGGAAGGGATGCTTTGCAATACTGTGGGGACAGGTGAGGAAAGCAAGGGAACAATCCAGGATAACAGAATAACAGAGTTGGAAGGGACCTTGGAGGTCTTCTAGTCCAACCCCCCAGATCAACTTGGACATGTAAAAGTTGAACGGAGTAATGAGCTTTCAGACAGGTGCGAAAACGTGAGCAAGGAAAGTTCATTGACTCAATGGGCCATTTTTGCATCAACTGCAAGATAATAAAAATAGCAGCTGCCGATCAGTAGAGAACATAAAAGCTTGGCAGGATGAAGGGAGAGGGAGGAAAGCCTATCAAGTGCTGTAGCCAACGGGAGTTGAGACTTCACTAAAAAGGAAAGAGGAACTTCAGCCCATCCACTGAAATAGATATCACTGTCTATTGACGATGGACAGTCAACTCTCTGATCAGTTTGGACAGATGTATCTTTTATGACTATTCCAAACACAAAGTAGAAATTACGAGAAATCTATAATCCTGTCGTAGCAAAATCCAGCAAACATAGATTTTGCAGGACTTAATTTGTTCCGCTGTAAGTTAAGAAAGATATCCTAGTCAATACAGTACTTAATGTTTGGGGGGAAAAAAAACCCAACACAGCTGTAATCTTTCAATCATTGCCTATATTAAAGGAAATTGCACCACTCATTGGCTTTCACTTTTAAGAAAACTCTCATTATGGATGTCAAAACTAATTGCAAGTAGAGGAATTGCTATGCCTTGTCACCTTCACAATAAAACCACTATGAAATATTGGACTGAGTAGAAAGGGAATTTGCAGATAACATCAAGCTGGAAGGAATACACAACATCCTAGATCAGAGGTCCCCAACCTTTTGGGCACCAGGAACCGGTTCCGTGGAGAGAGGTTTTTCCACAGACTGGAGGGGACATGGTTTTGTGTGCTGCCTGCATCCCGCAAATGGGGCTTTGCATGTTTGTGCGGACTGATTGCTGGCATGCTGCAGCCCGGTACTGGTCCACAGACCGGGGGTTGGGGACCCCTCTCCTAGATGATAGGCTCATGATCCAGAAGGATCTCAGCAGACCTGAACACTGGCCCCTATCTAACAAAATGAAATTCAATTGTGAGAAAAGTAAGGCTTTACACTTAGGCAAGAAAAACAAATGTACAGGTATAGAGTTGGTGGGACCTGGCTTAATAGCAGTAACTGCAAGAGGGATCTAGGAGTCCTAGTGGACAATCATTTCAATATGAGTCATCAGTGTGTGACAGCTGCCAAAAAGGCAAATGCAGTCCTAGGCTGCATTAACAGAGGGATAGAATCAAGATCACACGAAGTGTTAATACAACTTTATAATTCCTTGGTAAGACCACACTTGGAATATTACATCCAGTGTTGGTCACCACAATACAAAAAGATGTTGAGACTCTGTAAAGAGTGCAGAGAAGAACATCAAAGATGATTAGGGGCCTGGAGGCTAAAACATATGAAGAACAGTTTCAGGAATTAGGTATGTTTAGTCTAGTGAAAAGAAGGACCAGGGGTGGCATGATTGCAGTGCTCCGATATTTGAGGCACTCCCACAAAAAAGAGGGGGTCAACCTATTTACCAAAGGAGCAGAAGGCAAGAAAAGAAGCAATGGATGGAAACTAATGGAGAAGAGAACTAAGAAGAAACTTCTTAACAATGAGAACAATTAACCGGTGGAACAGCTTGCCTTCACTGGAGGTTTTTAAGAAGAGATTGGACAGTCATTTGTCCAGAATGTTATAGAGTCTCCTGCTTGTGCAGGAGGTTGGACTAGAGCAGGGGTCTTCAAACTTGGCTCTTTTATGACTTGTGGACTTCAACTCCCAGAATTCCTCAGCCAGCGTGCCTGGCTGAGGAATTCTGGGAGTTGAAGTCCACAAGTCATAAAAGGACCAAATTTGAAGACCCTTGGACTAGAAGGTCTCCAACTCTATCATTCTGTTAAGTGATTGCCCTACAGTCACCCAGTGATTTTCACAACTGAAAATGGACTGGTTTTCTCCACTTCCTGCTTAACTACTACATTACACATTTAATTTTGATGTCTTCCATTTTGTCTATATCTGGTAAGTCAAGATGCATTTTACTGTAGCTGTGAAAGAGGTTCACCACAACATAGTTGTTTAGCTTGGTATGTGCTTTCAGGGTCATCTGTATATTATTGATTTAGTCAGTTGAAGCTTTTATTTGCCAGCCTCTGACACAGACACTGATTTCTAAACGTTTAGCTATGCATTTGGCAATTCTCAGCCACAAAGGAATGTGTATCAGTCTGAAAAACACAACAGTCAGCAGTCTTTTGCCCCAGTAAGCATGATAAACTTGAAGAAAGCAAAGTTAACAAGGGCAAGGGGGAAAGAAGAGAAATATGCCAGATGTCACTCTCTGTCACACGGCTCTGAGCAACTATCATAGCTCTTCTGTGCATTTAGTAAAATGTATAGTCCAGGGGTAGGCAACCTTGGCTCTTTTATGACTCAACTCCCAGAATTCCTGAGCCACCATGGCTCAGCTTGGAAACCTCTCTTTCCCCTCAGCATGGCTGGCTCAGGAATTCTGGGAGTTGAAGTCCACGAGTCATAAAAGAGCCAAGGTTGCCTACCCCTGGTATAGTCTATGTGACTGTAAAACTCTAGTTATCCTTTTTGCAGCTTTCTACTGTACTTTAGAGATAGCATCAAGCAGGGTTCAAAGCCAGCACGAAATCCTTGCCTCTGAATTGGCAGTAGAATTGACTGTGATGTTTATACAGATGGGAAAAACAGAAGCCATGACAATGCTGGCAAGTGGAAGGAAAAGGTTGCCCAAATTTGAATAATAACAACAACAAAAGCTTTCTATATTCCAAATCTCACTACTCTTAGTAGTGATTGCTATTTCCTAGTTCGATATCCTTAAAAAAGAATTCTCATAAATCTTCAACATTTCGCACCACGGGACCATTTAGATCACACAAATATATATACAGGATGTAATGCCTATTGATTTCAGAGGTTTTAGGGTCCAGTGTCAATTTTTCAATTGACAGATGAGAAATACCTATACAAAAGTCACCTTTTAATGTTCCAATTATAATTTTGGGTTCCCTCCTAAGTGATGATTGTTAGTAATGCAGAATACAGTATTTGCTGCAGACCTGAGCTGCTTATACTTCACATCATATTAAGGAAGAATTTGGCCTAATTCAAGTATCCCTTCCCCACTGTCACCTTGAAGTCAGCAGTAGAGCATTTTCTTTCAGAGGAAGAGAGAAAGAGGCAGGGAGGGAGGGAGGGAGGGAGGGAGGGAGGGAAGGAAGGAAGGAAGGAAGGAAGGAAGGAAGGAAGGAAGGAAGGAAGGAAGGAAGGAAGGAAGGAAGGAAGGAAGGAAGGAAGGAAGGATTTATTTCCACAAGGAAAAAGCTTAATCACCCAAACTACTGTGTGGATGTGTTTTAGAATCTGGATCAAGCTGGTTTTGACAAAGTTAGGCAGGGCCATCCCTGTTCATACCTTCCATAGATTTTTATGAAAGAACAAACAGTTGTTTGATTTTATTTCAATCTGATGTCCTCCCAAGGTGTTAATTAATTAATTGGTCTAACAGTCGGGAAATTCCTCCGTAGTTCTAGGTTGCTTCTCTCTTTGGTTCGTTTCCATCCATTACTTCTTGTCCTGCCTTCAGGTGCCTTGGAGAATAGCTTGAGTCCCTCTTCTTTGTGGCAGCCCCTGAGATACTGGAACACTGCTATCATGTCCCCCCTCGTTCTTCTCTTCATTAAACTAGACATACCCAATTCCAGCAACCGTTCCTTATATGTTTTAGCCTCCAGTCCCCTGATCATCTTTGTTGCTCTTCTCTGTACTCTTTCTAGAGTCTCAACATCTTTTTTACATTGTGGTGACCAAAACTGGATGCAGTATTCCAAGTGTGGCCTTACCAAGACATTGTAAAGTGGTATTAATACTTCACATGATCTTGATTCTATCCCTCTGTTAATGCAGCCCAGCACTGTGTTGGCCTTTTTGGCAGCTGCAGCACACTGCTGGCTCATATCTAAGTGATTGTCCACTAGGACTCCGAGGTCCCTCTCACAGTTACTACTATTGAGCAAGGTATCCCCTATACTATATCTGTGCATTTGGTTTTTCTTGCCTAAATGTAGAACCTTACTTTTTTCTTCTCTGGCACTGCTCATCACCATGAACACCTGGAAACCCGTGAATTACCTGAACATATTCTCTCTTCCCAGTCTAAAGAAAAAAAATTTCAGAGCGAGACATACTGTGTTATTTTCTGCCCTTCTCTATGGCAGGGCTTTTCAACCTTTTCACCCATTGTACCACTTTTAGGATACGACAATATCCGAGTACACCAGTCGCCTAGCAAGGTGTCAAAAACTTGATGACCAAAAAAAAAAAAAGGAAAAAAGTGATGAAGTACAGGTAGTCCTCGACTTACCACAGTTCGCTTAGTGACTGTTCGAGGTTACAATGGCACTGAAAAAAGTGCCCCCAAGCCACAGCCAAGCAAGACACCTGCCTGCCCACCTGGCGGCGCTCTTCCTCCTGTCCGAGGTTTCCATTGTTGGTGAGCATTTCTGTTGAGGATTGGCAGCGGGGGTGGGGTGGGGTGTGTGTGGTTTTTATTCCCGTCTGCTGGGTGGTTGCAGCAGGTTTTGGTCACTTCACATGACCCTGGGACACTGTGACTGTCATAAATATGAATCAGTTGCCACGCATCTGAATGTAAATCACAAGACCCTGGAGATAAGGCAACATTCCAGCTGATTGGCGCTTCTTCAGGGCTCAGCAGAAGCGTCAGGATCAGCGCCGAGCTCCAGCTGGAGCCTGGGGCTGATTCTGGCGCTTCCACTGAGCCCTGATAGTCGCGGAGAAGCGCCGATCAGCTGGAAAGCGGCACTGATCCTGGCGCTTCCGCTGAGCCCTGACAGCCCTGCAGTCCAGCTATCTCTTGCTCAGGCTTGTGCGGTCACTTTTCTAGGATGGTCACGTACCACCTGCCAGGTGCCAATGTACCACAGGTGGTACCCATACCACTAGTTGAAAAGCCCTTCTCTATGGCAGATATAGTAAAACACCTATACCTGAAAGATTAGGTACCTGCAATTCTAGAGAATAGAAAGAGTCAAGCGTGTACTCTTTTATTGCAATTTACTATAGAGATTTCAGAAATATAGCATCAATCCCCAGCCATTCCGCAGGTGAAGCAGATGAGTTTTATACTAAACTATTCAGACATCAACTAAACTCTAGCAAGGAGAACTGATGCCAATTGCCAGGCAGCACTGAAGACACAATGCCAGTTGACCTCCCCATTCCTTCCATTCCCCACCATCCAGTCAGAGCTGAAGAAGCTTCTTGGATGAGAAGTGAAACGTCTTCAAAGAAAAACAAGGAAGTCCAGTTGCCTTATGAAGGAAGCACCTTTGGGGCAAGGTTGTTAAGTGAATCTGCCTCCCCCATTGACCTTGCTCATCAGAAGGCCACGAAAGGAGATCACATGACCCCGGGACGCTGCAACCATGGTAAATACGAGTCAATTGCCAAGCTTCTGAATTTTAATCACATGATCCTGGGGATGCTGCAGTGGTCATAAGTGTGAAAAAGGGACATAAGTCACTTTTCTCAGTGCTGTTGTAATTTCGAACGGTCACTAAACTAAGTCTTGTAAGTCGAGGACTACCTGTATTTTTGTGAAGAATTAAAGGTTTTGAAATCACATGGTTCCCCAGGGGGTCTTTTTGGAAATCATCAGCTTTTAGGCCAGAGAGCTTAATCAGTAGAGAAATGGTTGGAATGCTTTCCATAAACCATTTACGCCTCTCTCAATGAAGATTCTCAGTCACCCATGAATCATGGCAAGCGATAAGATAAGATAAGATAAGATAAGATAAGATAAGATAAGATAAGACAAGACAAGACAAGACAAGACAAGACAAGACAAGACAAGACAAGACAAGATAAGATAAGATAAGATAAGATAAGATAAGATAGACAAGATAAGATAAGATAAGATAAGATAAGATAAGATAAGATAAGATAAGATAAGATAAGATAAGATAAGATAAGATAAGATAGATAACCTTTATTGTCATTTTTTTACTGTGGGCATAACGGCACACATCAAAAATGAAATTTAGTTGCCCGCTCTCAAAGTGAAACACATACATGGCACACACCTAAACATACTATGTACAACATATGTATAGATCCACACCCCTACGTATACATAACAAATAAATATTAAATATTGTCCATCTTGAATATATAACGGAAGGAGGAAGCTTGAGAGTTCACAAGGTTAATGCTATATGGAATGAAACTATGGCTGAATCTAGATGTTCTGCTTTGGATACCACGAAGCCTCCTCCCGGAAGGTAACAAAGAAAACAAGGTCGTGAAGAGGATGTGTAGTGTCCCAGATAATCTTACGGATCCTGCTCAAGCAACACTTCTGTGCTATATCCTGGATGGAAGGGAGGGAACTGCCAATGATCTTTTCAGCCATTTTCACCACTCTCTGCACCGCCTTCCTGTCTGAAGCAGTGATGCTTCCAAACCCGACGGTGATGCTGTATGACAGGATGCTCTCAATCGTCCCCTGTAGAAAGTGGTCAGGACAGGGGAAGAAAGATGTGCTTTTCTCATGCGACGCAGAAAATGCAGGCGCTGCTGTGCCCACTTCACCAGTTTCTCACTGTTGAGCGACCAAGCCAGCCTACTCGTTAGCTGCACTTCCAGGAATTTGATGCTGGTAACCATCTCCACAGGTGAATCATTAATGCACAGAGAAATGTGGCTGTGCCTGCCTTTTCTGGAAATGACAAT
>NW_015389429.1:94176-101942 GCF_001527695.2 Protobothrops mucrosquamatus | reverse complement strand
TGAAATGTGCATGACAAAAATTAAAATATTGAATTGTCCCATGGCAAGTTGGCTACGGCGAGCTGGCCATGGCGAAGTTAGTCATGGCAAATTGGCAGCAGTGAGTTGGCCGTGGCAAGTCGGCCATGGCAAGTTGTCCCATTGTATTGAAATGTTTCTCTGCTGCTGCGAAAAGAAGTCCAGTTGTCATGACTCAACTTCCAGACATTTACGCCCTGTCTTGAAATATGCTGTTGCTGAAAAGAAGAGCAATGTGTGAAGTCTTTTCTATTCCTACTTGAACCTGTCATGCTGTTCCCTTTCAGTGTAAACAATATTATGCAGTAGACTGAAAAGAAGAGAAAAAAACAGAAAGTTAAAAAGATTAAAGACATGGTAAGACAAGAGAGGAAAAAAGGAAACAGCAGAACAGGATTCATTATAACTCAACATACTTTATAGTCCTTGCAAATTATCCTTACTCTCATCACATTCACACACGGTTTCATATATTGGATTTTACTCAATAAGTTCACCTCTGTCTTTTTGAAGACCTTATCAGCCACGAATGTCCTGGTCTTTCCTTTTCTCTCAGCCTAACTCATTCTTCCTTCAAATATTGGTTTTGTAATTTGATCCTCATTCATTCTCTCTCGATGACCAGACCATCCTAACATGCTTCTTTCATGTTGGTTGCTCATTTTTGTATTAAATCCTCATTCATTCACCACCCATTCATTTTTTACTCAATTGCTTCTTGTTTTACCACACGCTCTTCTTGCATTTGTCTTACTTTTATGTTTCTCCTGACCTATCTGACTCTCTCTTCCATATAACCAAGCGCACAGAAGCATGCCATTTATACACATTATTTTGGTTCCTTTCAACCCATGTTCATTCATCACAATAGATGAATGCTACAGCCTACATTTCTATCAGCACTGTATGTATTAAAAATTTCTCCATAGATTTGTTTGCTCTGATTTATCCACACCATGCAACCCCACTCCTACCATTTTTTAATCATTACGATAGCATTTGTGATCTCCTGTTCATCATTTCTTTGGATAGTAACATTTATAGTGTTAATTTCATTTCCACTCTTCAATAGGTCACTGTTGTTTTCATAGAGTTTGTTGAAGTGCTTCTTCTAGCATTCCACTGCTTCAATTTAATCTCAAGTAGTTCCATTACTTTTATTTTGAATTCCATTTACTGTACTGCAACTTCTGATATGGTCATCCTCACTCACTTCTCCCCAAAATTTTATTTCCATTAAAAATAAAAATCTGCACTTTTTTTCTGCCTCTTTTCATCTTTAGCACCTCTCTTTATACAGTAGCCATTCTTTTTCTGTATATACAGTTGTATACTATCTTTCATTCACAATGGTTTGCAGGAATTATATACATTGTTTTTTCTTGTAGGCAGACTCTTTACCTCAAGCATCTTTTTTCATATATCCCATTGGCCCAACTCCAGATGCATTTTCACTCTGTTCCAAGGAGTTTCTACCTCCTCTTTACTCATCTCCACTTCCTATTCATTTCATTGGGAGCTTAATCTGACTTTTATAATTTTTCATAAAAGACTTGTTTTGTTTCTTTATCATTCCACTTTCACTTCTTTCTTTCTTTTTTCCCTCATGTCTTTTTTCCCCAAAGAGCGATTCTTCACCTTCAGAAGAGCTAGTCACTGTATTCTTCACTAATTACCTTAGTTTTTCATCATGAACCTTTAAATCAAGTATGCTTACACATTTTTATTCATTCTCTTGCCATTTATTTATAGGAACAAGTTTAAACCACAAAATAAGGACAGATCTTTCTCTAAGTAAATACTCACCTGTCACCATTTTCATTCCCTTTACATTTTTTCTCATCCATTCAGTCATTCATGTCACCTAGCAGAATATTTTTCACTTGGATATTTAAGAATATTTAGAATATTGCATGATTTTGCAAAAACCTACGGTATGTCTGATTCTTCCATGTTCATCCTGTAGTGGATAAACAATGGCTAAAATGATTATACACATACACACATACACAAACACACATACAGGAGAGAGACAGAGAGAGAGAGAGAGAGAGAGAGAGGGAGGGAGGGAGGGAGGGAGGGAGGGAGAGAGGGAGAGAGAGGATGGATTCCTATTTTCATCTGGATCTACAAGATCCAGATAAAACCAAGATAAAACCAATTCATACTTTCTAACATACATTTTAACCCATTCATTCATAATTCTATTCTTTTACTGTCCTACATATATTTATCCAGGGGCAGACCTTAATCAAATCTATTACATCTCATAGGTTTCATTCTGTAAGTGCATATATAACTCCTACATTATCAAGGAACTGTGTATCCCCCACCTAAGAAGAACAATATTGTAAGAGAAAATAATTATAAGTTGTAGTTTCTTATTTCCCAGTAGTATGTCATCAATCCAATGGCACGAAACGGCATAGTTCTTCACTCCTCCCACCTCCTTTGTTCCGCTATCTTGGAGAGATTGCTGTTGGCAAGAGGTGTTAAGTGATTAAGCCAGGCAGATTTTGCTGTCTGGATGAAAACAGTTGGGATGCCCAGCAACCATGTCAAGCTGAGATTATTATGCCTTCCGTTCAAGACAGGAGACCTGCCAGTTCCGTAAGGAAGCACCTGAATTTTTGCTCCCTAATTAGTCTAGGTAGCTGAACATGTTCCAGTCCTCCCTTATTGCTTATTCAATCTTCTTGTCTGGGTTCTGCTCAAGGGTTGTGCTGGAATATGTCCCTGGACACCTGTCAATATTGCCCAAATGAATAGCTTATATAAAACAATACAGTTTTACTCTAGCAGTCAGAAGTACAACAAAATTCTACTCAGGTCAGCCCCACTACAACTTTATCATAATTTCAGTTTTTAGCACTTTGTATGAATTGTCTGCTAATTTCATCTTCCAGCCATGCACATGGATGCTTTGTGGCACAGTACATCTTCACTACTACCTATAGCAGTGATGGCGAACCTTTTAAAGACCGAGTGCCCAAACTGCAACCCAAAACCCACTTATTTATCGCAAAGTGCCAGGGCTGCATCTGCATTGTGGTGCCCTCGGGGGGGCGTGGCCCACTGGGTGGGTGTGGCTGCAGTGGTCACGGCAGACTGGGTAAGCGTGGTATCCTTGGGGGGGCAACGCCACTTGCTTGCTCACTTCCTGCCCTGTCGCTTCCGAATGCCACGTGCTCGCTACTCTGGTGAACTCTGCTGGGGCAACGGCGTGCGTGCCCACAGAGAGGGCTCTGAGTGCCGCCTCTGGCACGCGTGCCATAGGTTCGCCACCACTGACCTATAGGATCTGAGCTGGATTAGCAACATCATCATGTTTCAAGAATCCAGGAACACAGTATAGATTTCTGGAATAATTTTAATATCCTGTAAGAAATGAAAAATATGCATTTTTGCAGAATGAGGACTGAGTAGATACACACTGCAATGTGAAAGAAAGAAAGTCCCAGGAGATTATTTCAGTGAGTTGAGACACAAATATTTGTTTCTCCAGGTGCAACTCTAGCATGTCTTGATTATGCCAGAAAACAGACTTTTACTCTTCTCTATAAGCCAATTCATTTATTTCCTCCCTTTTGAACTGACTCTACCAGTTTGCTATCATTCTATTTCTCATTTTTGCAGCCTTCATCAACTAGTTCCATTTTTTTATAATTTAAATTGTTTTCTATATCTTTTTATAAGGATCTGCATGCACTTGAATGCATGTTTCTATAGTTTTCCCTAATACACATATATTTGCATTATTTTCAGTGTTTTTGTACACATTTCGTATTGGAGACTGTATTGCAAAACCTGGAGAAGAGTGCATTTTGAAGGATAGCTCCATTTCACTTTGCAAATTGGTCCAAATATACATAATTCAAGAAATGTCTTTCCCATCCCTATTTACTGAAATTTAACACTTCAAACAACATTCGTGGGTTTCTGAGGTATACAGGAAATTCCTATACTCTCAGAATCTCAAGAGCTAGAAAAGCATTGCAAGTTTTAAGATTAATTTGGTTTATTTAAGACAAAAGTCACACTCAGCTAAAGATCATCTCAGCAGGACTGTTTTGACAAGAAATAATGATCAAGAGGCATTAAATTATAGAGTTCTCAGTTTAAGTACATGTTCTTGATTCATGTTGTTAAAGGTAATAATATTCAGGAATAATCATTTAAAGGGTGCGAATTTCTAATGGGACCAGATGGCATGTCAAATAAATGACTTAAAGATGATTTACAATCATTATTTTTGGCATGGGGCTGCTCTCTAATATGCCTCTCTCTTCTTATATTTCACGAAAAAGGATCAATTGTATCACACCCCAGCCCCCATCAAATTATGAGTTGCATTAAAAGCTCACATTTCTAAGGGCTAAAATAGATGTGTATTCTGCAGTACATTTATCTCTCGGTTGGTGCCAAGATCTTGGTGTAATAAACCTGCCACTCATGTGTGAAATATGAAGACTCTACCATCACAAACAACAAATATCTGAATTTACCTTTGGATTTTCCCTTGGGACCGTGTGGTGGTGGAAGTGGTGATGCTGATAATGATGAACTATCTTTTTGGACATGCTAAATCTGGTAACCAATAATATAAACATAAAATGTACAATAATAAGATAAATGGTACATTAAAATATAATTCAGTTGTACAAACAGGTTGCTATTACCTACAAAAATGTTAAAATGTAGCAAGTATTTCAAATTTCAAATTCAGAATAGGCTGGAAGGGACCTTGGAGGTCTTCTAGTCCAACCCCTTGCTCAGGCAGGAGATCCTATACCATTTCAGACAGGTTGCTGTCAGTCTCTTCTTAAAAACCTCTAGTGATGAAGCATCCACAACTTCTGAAGGCAAGCTGTTCCACTGGTTAATTGTTCTCGCTGTTAGGAAATTTCTCCTTAATTCCAGGTTGCTTCTCTCCTTGATTAGTTTCCATCCATTATTTCTTGTCCTGCCTTCTGGTGCTTTGGAAAATAAGTTGACCCCCTCTTCTTTGTAGCAGACCCTCAAATACTGGAATACTTCTGTTATGTCACCCCTAGTCCTTCTTTTCTCTAGACTACTCATACCCAAATCCTGCAACCGTGCTTCAAATGGTTTAGTCTCCAGGCCTTTAATCGTCTTAGTTGCTCTTCTCTGCACCTTTTAAAAAGTAATGAAATGGGAAATACTCTATTTTTATTTTTTTAAAACTAAGAGTGAAAGGGCCAGGGAAATAGCATTTGGGAAAAACATCTTTGCAGTACAGTAGATTTGGCCTACTATGAAAGGTAAGCTAATAGGGTTTCAAATGCTGTTCTAAAGTCATGGGCAGGTTTATTTGGACATAGGCATTCTATCAAATAACATAGATTTAAGCAGTTTAGAATTATTATGCTCAAAGTTTCCACACTGAATAAAATCTAGAAATGTACTGATTACGTAGTATAACATATTTTTAACAGCTTGCTATATTAAGCTGCCTTAACTTTGAAGCTGAATTTTCCAGATTGCCTTCCAGAAGCAGACCAACCTGTAGTACATTAAAATTACATTCTTTTGTCACTCTTGCAAGAATAGAATAGAATAGAATAGAATAGAATAGAATAGAATAGAATAGAATAGAATAGAATAGAAAGGGACCTTGGAGGTCTTCTAGTCCAGCCCCCTGTTCAAGCAGGAGAACCTGTACCATCTCAGACAGGTGATTGTCCAGTCTCTTCTTAAAAATGTCCAGTGATGGACATTTTTGCCCACAATTTCTGGAGGCAAGCTGTTCCACTGGTGATTGTCCTCACTGTCAGGAAGTTTTTCCTTAATTCCAGGTTGCTTCTCTCTTTGATCAGTTTCCAACCATTGTTTCTCGTCCTTCCCTCTGGTGCTCTGGTAAACAACCTGGCCCCCTCAGTCTTGTGGCAGCCCACTTTTTCTGTCTGGTATTCAAAGCCAGCAAGTCTTATTAAACTGTCAAAAGATTGTGCAGGCCACCGCTCACCTACAGATCGTGTGATGTTTATAAGAACCCAGAACTGTTAATTTCATTTTTGAGACTGGAATGCAAGCAACCACATCCACAGTCTGTTGCACCATCCTACCCAGATCACCCAGTTTCCTGTCGCCACAGTGCAGGTAGCCCTCGCCTTACAGCAGTTCACTTAGTGACCATTCAAAGTTACAACAGTTACAACTGAAAAAAGTGACTTATGACCATTTTACATACTTACAGTATGACCATTTCAGCATCTCCACATTCATGTAATTCATATTTGGATGTTTGACAACAGACTCATATTTATGTCGGTTGCAGTGTCCCAAGATCATGTGATCCCCTTTTATGACCTTCTGACAAGCAAAGTCAATGGGGAAGCCAGATCCACTTAACAACCCTGTTACAAATTTAACAACTGCAGTGATTCACTTAACAAATGTGGCAAGAAAAGTTGTAAAATGGGGCAACACTCACTTAACAAATTTCTCACTTAGCAACATAAATTTGGGGATCAATTGTGGTCATAAGTTGAAGACTGAGGGCAATAGAAGAAGGGGACGACAGAGAATGAGGTGGCTGGATGGAGTCACTGAAGCAGTAGGCGTGAGCTTAAATGGACTCCAGAAGATGGTAGAGGACAGGAAGGCCTGGAGGAACGTTGTCCATGGGGTCGTGATGGGTCGGACACGATTTCGAAACCAACAACAAAGTTGAAGACTGTCCCCTGTATCTCTATCTCATCTGGATTAAAATTTATTTTATTTGCTTCCATCCAACTTAAAACTCTCTCTAAACACCTCAAACATTTTGTAACCTTCCTATGATTTCCAGAAGAGAGAAAGAGTTGGAACAATCTGACAAACCAATAGCTGACAAAACAGTTGGGAACTTATCTATCAATTTAATGCCAGTATTATATAGCACATGGCAGTGGTTCTCAACCCTTGAGGGGGCTGTGATGTCATCACAGGGGGTCCTCGAAGGCTTGGAGAAATGTTACAATTTAAATCTTGAGTTAAGTCTTGGCAGTCTGTGGCCATGGTCTATGGCAGGGGTAGGCAACCTTGGCTCTTTTATGATTTGTGGACTTCAACTCCCAGAATTCCTGAGTCAGCATGTCTGATTCAGGAATTCTGGGTATTGAAGTCCACAAGCCCCCCCCCGGGCCTAGATAGATAGATAGATAGAGCGAAGGTTGCCTACCCCTGGTCTATGGCTACAAATGGTATTTTAAGGGTATCTGTGGTGAAGAAAAGGTTGAGAAACACTGGCATATGGAATAAAATAAGAGTTCTGCAGCCCGACGTATGCCACAGCCCAAGAGGAAGAGCAAATATTCCCAAAGCATATTCTGACACAGTCCTAGAAAAGAAAGTTGCACTACTGTGCTATACGTTTTATCAAATGATCTAGAATGGGGTGTCCAATTTTGGCAACTTTAAGACTTTGGATTTCAAATGCCCAGAATTCCCCAACCAGCATGGGAATTGAAGTCTACAAGTCTTAAACGTTGCCAAGGTTGAATACTCCTAATTTAGAATGAGACTATGGTCAATAATATTAAAAGTGTTGAGAAATTCAGAAAAATGAATCAGATCCTCTCATGCATTTCTCATTACGGGTCATTAATAGGAATTGCTTTTCCTTACTTTATTTTTTTGGCCTTCAAATAATGAAGTTTGGGGATTCTGGACATTGGTTCAGTAAATCTAAAAGACAGCATTAGAGTCATAAATGTAGGTAGGTAGGTAGGTAGGTAGGTAGGTAG
>NW_015389429.1:87629-94137 GCF_001527695.2 Protobothrops mucrosquamatus | reverse complement strand
GTTTTACTACATTCAATGGCATTCTCTCTCAGGAAAACATGTGTGCCATTTCAGCAGTTGTCAGAGCCAAACCACAAGCATGGTTATTCACATCTTTTTTATTTTGATTCGTATTTTTGAAACTTAAATAATTGCATAGGGTGCCAGGGTAGATTAAAATTCCATGATGTAGTCAGGAAAAATTTAAGGCTTCATCTTTGCTGTAGTCCTAATAGAGTTTGGGGACACTTTTGCTTGTCATTTGTAATAGAAGAAAAGCTGATAACTGAGGATAACAAACATTCTGAAATAACTCCCATTTGCTGTAAATGGTCTGTCTCAACCCCTCACATAATATCTGCAGAGTAGTTGAATATTAATTATGTGCCATCGAGTAATTGTCAACTCTTAAGAGACGACATAAATAAGAGCCCAATCTTTCAGGTTCATCTATCACCACTTTAACTGAGTCCATCCATCTTGCTCTCACTTTACTTTCATCTTTCATAGCATCAGAGCTTTTTCTAAGAAGTTAGATCTTCTCGGGGTGTGTGTGTGTGGGTGTGTATGTGGGTGTGAGTGAGAGAGAGAGAGAGAGAGAGAAAGAGAAATTAGGAATATATATATATTTATATTAGGAATATAGATTTTCTCAACTTCTACTCATGCAAATGAAATATGCCTCATTTCTCCTAAATATATGTTGTATGTGTAATTTTCTGCCAGCCAAGTAAATAAATAAAAAGCTAAACAAATAAATAGAGCAAGGGTAAAAACTCTCACTATTTGCATTCCTTCCTGTCTTCTGCTCTAATAATATTATCAACCATTAGACCATTAAATTCCATAGGATCATTTTCCAGAATGACAGGTGGCCATACTACTCTCAATAATTCACATTGCATAAACCCTTGTGGAATATGGGCTTTTTTTTTTCAAAGCATAAGAGAAATTCCTCCATAACTGCCTTGGGTTTCTTTGTGTGCTTCGCCTAGTTCCCAGAGAAGCCAGGAAAGCTGTTAAATGATTTTTATACCATTTCTACTTCAGCTCTGTTTTCTCAGTGCTGGCTAGCTAAGTTGTCAGAGTATTCCTGATAGTCTCAGAGTGAAGATTAAAACAAAACAATCCTTAATATTGGTTCCACTGAATAATCCAATAATGGTAAAGTAAAAACTAAAAGAACTAATGGCCAGTAAGGGATACAGAAATGCAGGTAATATGTTGTTGTTAGTTGCGAAGTCGTGTCCGACCCATCGCGACCCCATGGACAATGTTCCTCCAGGCCTTCCTGTCCTCTGGAGTCCATTTAAGCTCATGCCTACTGCTTCAGTGACTCTATCAGCCACCTCAATCTCTGTCATCCCCTTCTTCTATTGCCCTCAATCTTTCCCAGCATTAGGCTCTTCTCCAGTGAGTCCTTCCTTCCCATTAGGTGGCCAAAGTATTTGAATTTCAACTTCAGGATCTGGCCTTCTAAAGAGCAGTCAGGGTTGATCTCCTCTAGGACTGACCGGTTTGATCACCTTGCAGTCCAAGGGACTCGCAGGAGTCTTCTCCAGCACCAGAGTTCAAAGGCCTCCATTCTTTGTCACTCAGCCTTTCTTATAGTCCAACTTTCACAGCCATACATTGCAACTGGGAAAACCATAGCCTTGACTATACGCACTTTCATTGGCAGGGTGATGTCTCTGTTTTTTAGTATGCTGTCTAGATTTGTCATAGCTTTCCTCCCCAGGAGCAAGCGTCTTTTAATTTAATTTAATATACTGTGACCTAATCTTCTCAAGTTACAGTTTCTTGAGAAATTTCCATTCAGAAGACTTACTGTACATACAGTACCTATATGTATACATGTTATTAAACATACCTTTGGCATTCTCAGGTGATATTTCTATGCATTTATGACTATTGGCATACATTACATTCCTTCTTTCATTTGTCCCCAAAACAAACCTTTGAGGTAGGGTCAACTGAGCATGGGAGCAGCCCAAAGCCACCCAATGAGATTTTGTGTTTTAGGTGTCCCATTATTCTTTAATATACTGTATCTGTCACTTTTTCATGTTATTTATGGGCTAGCTAGGCAAAACAGATTCTGTATTTATATTTTACAAGTTTGAGATGTTGAAAAAAAATGTAAATTACAACTGCTTTGGGGAAGCTGCTGGGCTATAGGTCCAAAAGAAATTCTATCCTGTACTTAAGCTACTAACATGAAGGCCACATGAAATGATACAAACCAAACATTTTTTTTTAGAGTCAAGAATCTATGAGAACAATCAGATTATGACATAAGGCCAAATCTCAAGAACTTCAACAAAATCTTGAAATACATATCCACGTGAATTTGGCAACGTTTCAATATTTCAGGGTGAAATCACAGTGTAATGTTCGTATGTACTTAGAGCAGCGGTTCTCAACCTATGGGTCGCGACCCCATTTGGAGTCGATTGACCATTTCACGGGGGTCGCCAAGCAAGCCTGTCCCTTTTCCTCTTTTCCAGCGGGTGCCTTATCTCCCTTGAGCTGGGCCAGCTGGTGGTCGGCCTGCTCCGTCTCTGCCGCTTGCCAGCTACGCCTCGGCCGTCGCAGGGGGCGGAACCACGCATGCGTGGTGCTCCCGGGCAGGGAAAGTCCTCGACTTACGACTGGTTGGGTAGTCCTCGACTTACGACCGGTTTAGTCCTCGACTTACGACCGGTTTAGTCCTCGACTTATGACTGGTTGGGGGTCGCATCATTAAAAAGGTTGAGAACCACTGACTTAAAGCAATTAATGAACATACAAAGTGACAGGCCTCAAAGAAAAAGTAAGACAAACTAATACAACAGATCCATGTGAGATTTTTGTGTTCTTTTGTAATCTTGATCTGTTCTTATTTCTACAGTTTTATTTGTTAGACGTAAAGAACTATTTCTCTATACACAAGAGAGTTCCTGATCTGGAACCTCCCCCTTCCAGTAGAGATATTCATTGACCATGAACTCAGAAGGTGGAAGAAACCCTGGTCAAGTAATTCTAAAGTGGCAGATGATCCACAATCAGTATCAAATTTAGGACTTGATTGAACATGAAAAGAATTATGGACGTACGTAGCATGAAGGATTGTGAAAGTGCTATCGGAACAAGACATCCACATAAAGAGATATCTCTGACAAGCAGTTCCCAGCCATGACAGCTGGTGCCTAAAAACCTGTAAGGAAAACAGGTGCATGGAGCCATTGAGGGGGTAGGATTTTCACGCATGCTACATTATACTCACATTCTCTTCTTATCTTAGTTCAACTTGATTATGCGATATTATTAAATAGCACTTGTTGAAACAGAATTTGTCTAAGTTGCCGTTCTGGAAAGTGTTTAAGGTCAGAGCTAAGATCAAACATGTTTTGCTTAGAAACAGACCATCCTCATGAGGGCTAATGCTTCCCATTTAACATAAAGGTTCAATTGAGATTCATTCAGGGTTTTTTTTCTTCTTCTACCAGTCATTTGTTTAACTAATGCTTATCTTGGAAATCCTTTTTGCCACCCCAAGCACATCAGTAAAGTTCTAAAATCTGGCAAACTTAATTACAAAACATAAAAAACGCACTGGCATTCTTAAGAACTGAAAATTGAAATCTGACGTTTCCTTCTTCCTTTGGCAATGGTTAAAACAGACATATCTATAAATACAATTTTATTGTAAAGTTTTCCATTTTTATGATAGAGCCTCAAGAGTATTCATATATGGCTGAGATAAGACTGGAATAATTTGGGCTGCTTCCATTTCCTTTTGAATGAATATGCGTCTTGAGATTTGAACTGGCTGTTACACGTTATTAAAATATATTTGCAATTTGTAATGTCATCGAATTACATCTGCTTTGAATTTAATATTAATTCACTGTAGAAAGGGGCAAGGATAACTCACCAATAATTTATGCACAGTATTTCAGTGTCTGCTTACATATAACACAATGAAAACATGAGCCCAGCTTTTCTGCTTGATGCTTAGATAGGATATAGCCAGGAAATACTGTCTTTGATGCACTGATTGTACTTGGCAAAAAAAAGCAGACTTACTCACTGTAATACATATTCTAGTAAACTCAGAATAATAGTGTATTTACTGTGAGCTAAATTAAGGGTCACAATCAGCCCCCCACCCGAACATGGTATAAACATTTCTTTCCTAACCAGTTTTAAATGATACATTTTTGTGGTGTGACCTTTATCTTCAGCTCATATCTAAAGCTGCTTTACACTGCAGAGATATTAGCTGTTCAAGATTTACAGGGTTTTCCTTTTTGTCCTGACAAAAGTTTTGCCCTGGAGACAACCTAACACACTTCATTTATAAAGTGGGTGATGAGAAGAATTTGCCCAGCTCCTGTCAGCCATTTTAGACTGCCGTGGTCATGCTCCTTCCCCTCCAGTTGCTAAACATTACCATCCATGACAATTTGGCTTAAGATACAGAAGAGACTAGCTTCCACAGAGGCATTTCCCCACGCAATGCTTAATTGGTGCTTTTCAACACATATATCAAACCCACATCCATGTCTGCACAGAGAGGGAGAAGGATGTAGGTTTGGTGCTCTTTTGGAAGAATATTGGACCTATGTTTCAAAACAGGACTAGTGTTCTTCGAGACAATGTTGTCTGTGCTGCAGAGAAAGGCTATTTATTTACTGCATGTAATATTATTGCAATTCACTTAGGACAGTGGTTCTCAACCTTTTTAATGCCGCGACCCCCAACCGGTCGTAAGTCGATGACTAAACCGGTCGTAAGTCGAGGACTAAACCAGTCATAAGTCGAGGACTAAACCGGTCGTAAGTCGAGGACTAAACCGGTCGTAAGTCGAGGACTACCCAACCGGTCGTAAGTCGAGGACTTTCCCTGCCCGGGAGCGCCGCACATGCGTGGTTCCGCCCCCTGCGCCGGCCGAGGCATAGCTGGCAAGCGGCAGAGACGGAGTAGGCTGACCACCAGCTGGCCCAGCTCAAGGGAGGTAAGGCACCCACCAGAAAAGGGAAAAAAATGGCGGACAGCCTTGTTTGGCAACCCCCGTGAAATGGTCGATCGACCCCAAATGGGGTCACGACCCATAGGTTGAGAACCGCTGACTTAGGACAAGGGTAGGCAACCTTGGCTCTTTTATGACTCATGGACTTCAACTCCCAGAATTCCTGAGCCAGCAATGCTGGCTCAGGAATTCTGGGAGTTGAAGTCCATGAGTCATAAAAGAGCCAAGGTTGCCTACCCCTGACAGGACTACTGGAGGTTGACAAATATAAATATTTTTACACCTAAATGATAAATAAAATGTCCATAGTAAGTTCAGGAAAAAAACAATAGCAATAAGCAATAATGGAACACAGACAACATAATCATTCTCAAATGACATTATCTCAGATTAGAAATGAGTACCTTATAGTTTTCTACTGCTTCTGCTAACATGTATTATGTGGTGATAGTTTTTATTGTTTGTGTTACTGGGAATGGGAGACAGTGTCATTTTTAACTGCTCCACAGGGTTGCTTCCACATCTACCATTCTTCTCTTTCATCCCATATCCAGCTGACAGGTGATAGGATAGATATAAAGGCCATAAAACAGGGGTGTCAAACTGCCAGCCTGTGGGGCAGAAGCATCATGCTGAAACTGTGCCCACCCCATTGCCAGCAATGGGAAAAAATTGTGATACATCACGACACGTCACGTGACGTTGCAAGTTTGACACTCCTGCCATAAAATGAAGCAGAAGTGACCTCAACGCACCTCAATAAAGCAACTTGATCATTGGGTAGCTTGACAAATTCGCCTTGAGAGCATCAACCCAAATTCATCCAGCTCTGCCTCATCATTAAGTAGAATGATGATTGTTGGAGGTTTTTCCCACAGATAATGCTTGGTGAGAACCACATGGAATCCAAGAGAATTCGCAAATCTTTTTCCATAATTTGTCCCACATTAAAACTGCATGGACAGCACCATGTCCCTGGCTTATGGTAGAGTCAGAAAATGGCATAGCTCTTGGAGCACCAAATTTAATGTCATCCTACTTTTCTTCTATGGAGAGGTAGGGCAGGGGATTATACTTTAAGATGGTTACTTGGATATGCCCTCACATAAGGGCTCAGGAAATACCAAAGATCTCAATCCAGGAGGATACAATCTAGATTACTGGCCCTCAGTAGCTAGAGATTCTCATGGACGTGGGCAAATATCGCCCCTTTACAACCTGTGGACTCCAATTCCCAGAATTCCTGAGCAGGCTGGGAACTGAAGTCTGGGAGTTGAAGTCCACAGGTCATAAAGGGGCCATAGTTGCCCACGCCTGACCATGAGAGTCTGTAGAAAGGAGTAAATAACAAAATGATGACATTATGATCCAAGCTCTGTCCCTTTGATAGATGAATTCTGAAGCTGCATACATATACACAAGGAACAGCAGGTATCTCATGACATTTGTTTTGTCATTCTAATAAAAATGTTACTGAGAACTTATAATCCCTGTTTCCAAATAATTGCATATTTA
>NW_015389429.1:74101-86471 GCF_001527695.2 Protobothrops mucrosquamatus | reverse complement strand
TTAGAACAATTAACCAGTGGAACAACCTGCCTCCAGAAGCGGTGAATGCTCCAACACTGGAAGTTTTTAAGAAGAGACTGGACAGCCATTTGTCTGAAATGGTGTAGGGTTCCTGCCTGAGCAGGGGGTTGGACTCGATGACCTCCAAGGTCCCTTCCAACTTTATTATTATTATTATTATTATTATTATTATTATTATACCGGAGCCGCACCCACCCCATTGCCGGCAATGGCAAAAAAGCTCCAATACGTCATGCAACGTCACGTGACGTCGTGAGTTTGACATGTCTGATCTACAGGGTGCAACCCCTGGCCCACAGATCATCTATAAGGTATATCTCTGGCTAGTGAATTTTACCATCTCTTCTGACAATTGTGTGTCATCTCTGAAAGCAAAGCTTACAAACAAAATGTTCAGAAAGAAAAGAAGATTGAGGATTGATTGAGTGTGCGGCAGCAGCCAATAAAGCTAATACAATCCTTGGTTGTATAAACAGAGGCATAGAATCAAAATCACGTGAAGTATTAGTACTGCTTTATAAAGCCTTAGTAAGGCCACATTTGGAATACTGCATCCAGTTTTGGTCACTACATTACAAAAAAGCTATTGAGACTTTGGAAAAAGTGCAAAGAAGAGCAACTAAGATTATTAAAGGCCTAGAGACCAGTTGCAGAATTTGGGAACAGCCAGTCTAGAGAAAAGAAAGACTAGGGGGGACAAGATAGCAGTATTCCAGTATTTGAGGGGCTGCCACAAGGAGGAGGGGGTCAACTTATTTTCCAAAAGACCAGAAGGCAAGACAAGAAATAACAGATGGAAACTAATCAAGAAGAGACACAACCAGGAATGAAGGAGAAACTTCCTAACAGTGAGGACAATTAACCAGTGGAACAGCTTGCTTTCAGATGTTGTGAGTACATCACTAGAGGTTTTAAGAAGAGACTGGACGGCCACTTGTCTCAAATTATATTGGGTCTCATGCTGGAGCAGGGGGCTGGACTAGTCTTTTCCAGCTCTATTCTGATTCCCATTAGGCCAATCTGCCATAGAAGGATATCAGCAATGAGAATGCAAACAAAGGACTCTCTGGGGTCACTTAGTTCCTATGGAAATCTAACCAGGAAATGGGGGGGAGGCAATCTTAGATGGGTTTGTTTGTTTGTTTGTTTGTTTGCTTTTACCTCCCCCTGGAATTCCAGTAGCAACAATCACAATGAGGGTGGCAGTATGGTGCCTCTGACCAATGGGATGAGTTTGAGAGAAGATGAGATCTTTTTGTGAGGATCCTCTTTTAGTTGAAGAATCTTGTTTCAGTTCTTTTCCACTTTTATTGATCTCATGTGGTCAGTGGGTCGTGTTGCTGGCTAGTCATGTCATGTGACATGTCATGTGACTGCCTGGTCATTATGTATGGAGGTCACCAAGTGGAGAGGTAGTCAGTGCCATTGTTGGTTGGTCGCTCAATTGATACAGCTCCTTATAGGTTCATACCATACCATATCGATATGGATTGTAGGGATGTTGTAGATATCCCTGGCCTATTTGCATGCTGGCTCAGGAATTCTGGGAGTTGAAGTCCATAAGTCACAGAGGGGCATCATTCCTCACCTCTGTTCTAAGGATGGAGATTACCTTGCTTTCAAGGAGAGAAAAGAAAAGGATTTAGACAGATTCAAATGGAAGCTACCCTTTAAATGAAAACACCTCAGGAATAGCTTATTCTAAAAACATTCTACTTCTTCTAAAAACATTTTTTACCTAGGAATTCTGCATTGCTCCAGGATGAATTTCAGAACCGGCTACTGTCTATGTTCAGCAATAGACCAGATTAATTTCTGATTCAGCTGTGGTACATCCACAACTATAACACAATTATTTTTCTGTTTGTAATGATGAAAATATGCAGAGCTATATGGCCTGTTTTCCCAGCAGTGGGAACTCTTGCTTCCCTCCACTTCCTGGCTGCTGGACTTCAGCTGGTGTAACATTCTGTGGATGGGTCCCTAGGGAGAAAAGATATCTTAATGATTTCCCAGGTCCTCCTTCAAAGCAACCACTTATTTTTATTTTATTTTTTTTAGTTTTGATATACATCCAGACAAGTGCATGCCATCCTGTTGATTCCAAGCTTAAAAACTTGGATTGATCCAAGCTGTTTTGACTCTTCATGCTTCCTTGCAGCTAACAGTTCAGCATGCACTAAATACCCAAATATCCCAGCTGAAGGGACTTAAGTGAAATAGAAAAGTTATTTTCTCTTCCTTTCCAGTAAAAGCCTAGCTAGTTTCCAAAGGCTAGGCTGCTGATTTAGGGTTTTTTTTCAAGCTACTGCTGCATAAATTTGGTACATGAGTGCTACATTAGCAACTTGATGCTTGCAAGAAGTTTTTAAATGGAAGGATAACTCAGTGACTTCAAAAACTCTTAACAGCAACTGCCCTTCTCCTATTTATCTGCATACAAGACAAATGCGTACAATATGTTCTGGTAAATTTAGAAATAAAAGTAAAATTAGGGTGTCCCTTGATCTTAGTTTGGACAGCAACAGCATGGAGAAGGATCCAGGTGACTTGGTCATACAAAATTCAGGTAGTGATCTAGATTATGTCATCTATTTGCTAACAGAACAACAGAGCTGGAAAGGATCTTTAAGGTCTTCTAGTCCAACCCTCTGCTCAAGTAAGAGACCCTATAGCAGGGGTCCTCAACCTTGGCAACTTTAAGACTTGTGGACTTCAACTCCCAGAATCCCTCAGCCAGCTTCCAGAGAAGCTGCTGTCCAGTCTCCAATGATGGAGCACCCACAATTTCTGAAGGTAGTTCCAGCGGTTAATTGTTCTCACTGTTAGGAAGTTTTTCTTCAATTTCAGGTTGCTTCTCTCTTTGATTAATTTATATCCATTGTTTCTTGTCTTGCCTTCTGTTGCTCGGGAAAATAAGTTGACCCCCTCTTCTTTGTGGCAGCCCCTCAACTATAGGAACGCTGCTGTCCAAGTTGTCCATTCCTTTTAATGTGTTCTTTTTTTTTGTGGGTAAAATATTAGGTGACCTTACATTGTGATCCTTGACTCAAAAAACTGTATCTCTCTTAAATGATTCTTACACCAGCAAATTATTATTTTTTAAATTATAGGCAGCGTTATTGGTTATAGCATGGTAATGAAATTCACGAGGAAACCACTAAAAGTATGTGAGAATGACACAGCTGGTAATTTTATGTTATTTTTCTGATCATACAATATGACAATATGAAACAGAAAACAATATGACAATATGAAACAGAAAAAAACTGAAAGTGTATTGTTCGATCATATGGAAGGTATTAGAATTGTTCTTTTGTTTCATCATGTTTAAGCAGTTAGGAATAATCTGAAGCTATCTTAGACCCATCTGGCTATGCAGGAAAATCCCACTTAATTGCTCTTTTGCCAAAAATGTTATATCACTTCCTGGGAATGCAATTAATATAAAACATATGGAAAGCACTGGAGAAGGTCCACAGTGAATTCAAAGATATTTTTTTTTTAGATGTAGCCATTTTGCATAAGTAACAGTAAGGCATGCTATCCTACAGGGTTGAAAATTAACAAAGTATGTCAGTGCCTCACCCCTGAACTTTAAGTCATAGGGAGCTTGTCAGAAAAACTCAACAATATACTTTTTCAGGTTTTTTTACTGTCCTTTTTTCCCCTTGAAAACTGACACTGGTTTTTTTTTACTGATATTTGTTTTAAGTAGAATTAGAAATAATTAAAACTTTTTAATTATCTACCTTAGTATAAACGTTTGTACAGGTAGTCCTCAACTTCATTTAGTGACAGTTCAAAATTACAACAGCACTGAACAAAGTGACTTATGACCATTTATCACACTTACGGCCACTGCAGCATCCCCATGGTCACGTGATCAAAATTCAGATGCTTAGCAACTGGTCCATATTTATGACGGGTGCAACAACCCAGGGTCATGTGATCACCTTTCGTGACCTTTTGACAAGCAGTCAATGAGGAAGCCCTATTCCCTTAACAACTATATTACTAACTTAACAACTGCAGGGATTCACTTAACAATTGTGGCAAGAAAGGTTGAACAAAAATCGAACAAAATTCACTTCACAAATGATTTCCTTAGCAACAGAAATTTTCGGCTCAATTGTGGTCGTAAGTCAAGGTCGTAAGTCAAATATTAATTGTAATATCTGCACACTTGACTGAAGTTTTCTCTTTCATTGGTTTTACATATTTTTCTACATTTTGTACATTTCTGAAATAAGAACAAAATAAATAATATGTCACCAATAGTATGCAAATATATATTTACAAATTTTTCAGTCTGTGAAGATCGAGCTCCCAGCCTCATGCAACTACTCCTACTGCTACCACTGATGCTACTACTATTTCATTCTCTTCCTCTTTCTCATCCATGTTCTCATTTCAGTTCATATGCCACAAAATAAAGCAGCAGCTCAAGTAAAAAAAAATTGTAAGGAAGAATTGAGGCAATCATACAATTATAATTACAGATTAAAGTAGATTTTATTTCAGCCAAAACACATGGCTTTTAATGTTAAATCAGGAGGAAAAGCCTTTAAATGGAGAAGGCATTTTCTATTGGCTACAATTCAAGGTGCTGGTTATCGGTTTGGGGCCCAGTTACTTATGGGACCATCTCTCCCCAGTTATCTCTACTCATCCTACACGATCCAGCAATTTCTATACTATATATTTGACCTATTTTAATGTGACTCACCTACAGTCACGTATGTGAGATAGACAGCTATATAAATCAAACAAATAAACAAACATATATTTCCATTTGTCACTGAGGTTGAATGCTACTTTTGAAACCGTTTTCATTTATTTTATTTTGCAGTTCTTTTCTATCTGCCGCCTCAGTCATCAGAGATTTCTTTGAGACATAAGTCTTATTCAGAAGAAGGAAGAGATCAGAAACTCAGAAATTGTTTCTGTATATTTGCTTGTTTGTTTGTTTTACAGTGGTTCCAGCTCTTCAAACTTGATTGACTAGCTCAGTTTCCAGAAACTGACCACAGCTAACTCTCTGGGGTTGCATACCAATCCCGTGCCCTCCTCCGTGTGCACATGAAAATACTATTGTTTTGAAATCTAAAACCAAAACTGGGAAGCGCACTCATAAGTCTTCCATAGTATACATTCACAAATTCTATGTGTTGCTACCAATGTGGAAAAAGAAAACAAAAATATAGTAGTTACTTGCAGGAATCTGCATCGGTTCCTTCAAATGCTGAAGCCCTTTTTAAAGAGAGAGTAAGCATCCTCCTTTCTGTCATAAATCAGTGTTGTTTAACACAGCTGTATCTACAGGCTGACTGGTGTAATAGAAAGATCAAATCTAATGCTTTAATTTCATCTACAACATACTTGAACTTGGTTCAAAGAAGTTAGAGCAGATGTATTTATTCAACGGTTCATGAGGCTAGCTGCACCCCACGCCCATGAGTCATTGAATGAGGAGGAACAATCGCACAGTGGAGAATGCATCCGTTGTGTGTGAAGTGTCCCCATTTCTACCTCTGGCAATCCAGCTGAATGAATCAGATAATAGTAGGAAGGAATGTCTTTTTCTTTATAAAGTTATTGCCAATCAGATTGGCCAATAATGAGCTAAAGATAATTAGGCAGGTCACCCAGTTGGATTTGTGCCTCAGATGGGATTAGAACTGCCGTTGCCCTGGTTTCTAGCCCAAGTGCTTTTGGTCATTATACCATTACACCATGTTGTTGTTGTTAGTTGCGAAGTCATGTCTGACCCATCGCGACCCCATGGACAATGTTCTTCCAGGCCTTCCTGTCCTCTACCATTTTCTGGAGTCCATTTAAGCTCACGCCTACTGCTTCAGTGACTCCATCCAGCCACCTCATTCTCTGTCGTCCCCTTCTTCTATTGCCCTCAATCTTTCCCAGCATTAGGCTCTTCTCCAGTGACTCCTTCCTTCTCATTAGGTGGCCAAAGTATTTGAGTTTCAACTTCAGGATCTGGCCTTCTAAAGAGCAGTCGGGGTTGATCTCCTCTAGGACTGACTGGTTTGATCACCTTGCAGTCCAGGGGACTCGCAGGAGTCTTCTCCAGCACCATAGTTCAAAGGCCTCCATTAATTCTATTGGAAGTAAATTTAGAGTTCCCATTTCTATATTCTACATTTATTTATGGGTGGGATTGAGATTTAGTCATAGATGGACCACACCCACTGAAATCAATGCTGTTATTTATTGATTTGTTACAGTAATATAATAAATCAATCCATATAGTGTATATAAAAAACACTAATTTTGTTTGAATATTTATTATTTTATCTGGAAATTGTCAAAAATCAGGAAGGATTTGATCTTTTGCCTACAACTTTTCATGGAAAGTCACATTGAGATGACTTTTTATTTCTGCAATCCGTGGGATGCGTTAAAGTCGCCTCCAGCACCACAGCTCAAAGGCTATGGTAGTAGCAAGGTTATGTACCAGGGAACATTTTCACAGTGAAGATGGAACTTTTCCACTTCTTTTCGCATAATTTGTAGTCGATTCAGTTTCAGTGTTCTCCATTTGGTGAAGTCCATTTGGTATAATCACTGCTTGGGTTGTTCAGACCACTTGTTCATTATGCTTAGCTGTTGTTCATGGCTGAATCAGATGTTCTCCTGCCTCATTTGGTTCACCGAGACCAGACTTGCCTGTAATCTCTGTTTCTCCCATTTCTTCCATTTTTGCATTGAAATCACCGATAATATAGATTATATCTTTCTTCGGTGTTTGTTTCAGAGTTTTCTGAATTTCAGTGTAGAATTCTTTGGTGTTTTCTACTGCTGAGTCCTCAGTGGGAGCATAAACTTGCAGAACTGTCATGCTGCAAAGTTTTCCATTGATACGTATTGCCATTATCCTATCACTGACTGTTCAAAAACGTTTTATGGTTCTGCCCACTTTTTTACGCAGTATAAGTCCATTCTTCTTTTGATGTCCAATGGCTTCATTGATGCCTAGTATACCGATGCTGAGCTTGTTTAGTTTGTTCTTAATAATAATAATAATGATAAAATTGGAAGGGACCTTGGAGGTCATCTAGTCCAACCCCCTGCTCAGGCAGGAAACCCTATACCATTTCGGACAAATGGCTGTCCAGTCTCTTCTTAAAAACTTCCAGTGTTGGCGCATTCACTGCTTCTGGAGGCAGGTTGTTCCACTGGTTAATTGTTCTAACTGTCAGGAAGTTTCTCCTTAGTTCTAGGTTGCTTCTCTCCTTGATTAGTTTCCACCCGTTGCTTCTTGTCCTGCCTCCAGGCGCTTTGGAAAATAGCTTGACTCCCTCTCCTTTTGGCAGCTTTATGGAAAGCTTTATATTCAGCTTTCCTAGATTTAAGTCATTGACATTCCATGATCCTAATTTAAAAATCTTTGAACGGCAGAGACATCTCTTTTTACTAGGAGCTGTGTCAATGGCTGGGGGGCCATTAGGATTTACCCTGTCCATGTCATAGATGCTCCTGCTACTATGATATCTGTTTTTGCTCTTCTCCTGTATCTTTATTGGTTTCTCCCAGCCAGGGGAACTCACCGCTCCATACCATATCTTTCACATCTTTGAGCCAATCCATAAAGTTTTTTTGACTGGGAAAACTAGAGTAGGTCGCCAGGTCTTTCTCCATGCCAGAGCAGTGTTGGCCAGTACAATAGGCGTATGGTGTTCATCCACCACTACCATCACCACAGTGAGGTAGGGTTGAGTTTTGGAGGGAGGGGCACCATACATATACCTCATTTAATCCTGGTTTGCATGCAAGAGCCGACTTCTCAGCAATATTATACTGGTTCTATTGTGTGGTTCCTATCTGAAAATGCTGATGCTAGCCTCATTTTGGTGTGAATTTTATTTGTGTTGGTTCTTCCAATACTTCTAGATCAGATCATGAGGAATTTTGTCATAATTAGTGCTTCAGGCCAACAGCTGTATGGATTAAAATGTTTTATCTGTCCAAATGTTCTTTGAACAAGTAGACTTTGGAGACAAATTCTATTCGATTGTTTGGTTTTTAATGCAAGTAATAGTTTCCAGGTGATATTTCTACATGAGCTATGAAACAGGACAGGAATATGCTACTGAAATGCAATGTAACAGTCTGGGGGTTCTGTGCATACTTAATACTGCTGATAGTAATAAAATATGGTACACATATTTTGGTATATTTGATAATTAAGTAATATTGGGTTGCTTGGAATGATGTCACACTGTTTGAAGAATGTTTGAGACAATGCTTTGTGCACTGCATGTTGGCAAGCCAAATAAAATAGACTAAAGCAGTGATGGCGAACCTTTTAGAGACCGAGTGCCCAAACCGCAACCCAAAACCCACTTATTTATCGCAAAGTGCCAGGGCCGCCTCAGCATTGTGGTGCCCTTGGGGGGGCAGGGAGGCGCCTGTGAGTGCCGCCTCTGGCACACAAAAACCGGGGGGGCGCAAAAATGGGCCACCGTGCTGCAAGGCGCACAAACGGCCGTGCCTTGGGGTGCAGATACAAGGCACTGCACCATGAAAGAACAGGGCAGGGCTAGTGAGTATCATGCAGGCACTAGCCCTGCCCTATTTTGCAGCGTGTGTGTGCTCGCAGCCCCGAGCATGCATGCATGCATGTAAAATGCTTCCCCCTCCCTTTTCTTCCAGTCCACCAATCAACAGTGGTTGGTGACCTCTGCTCTACCACCTCTACTCGATCTTGCTAGTTGGCCGCTTCACCTCCTTTGTGCTGGGCGGGGCTCCTGCTCTGGGCAGCGGTGGCGGCCTGATGGACCTTCTGCTGGCGGCGGTGGTGCGCGTGCCAACAAAGAGGGCTCTGAGTGCCGCCTCTGGCACGTGTGCCATAGGTTCGCCACCACTGGACTAAAGGCTTGCCTGGATGCCCTATTTGTCTCAACCCAAGGAGTTTTGTAAGAGTGTATGTTGTCCTCAAGCCGCCCAGCCTGCTGCAGAGGGAACTTCCCACCATCCTTCTCACTCCATCTTAACAGCAATGTTTTCCAATTTTCTGCTGCGTAAGTGATATTGTGTGGCCCAGCTACCATATTTCATTTTCTTCTAAAGTGTCTTCCACTCTATTTTTTAAGCAAGTGAATTCTAAATTCCTCTTCCACATCATGTAATAGGAATATTGCAAAGCTGTGGGTGTTTTCTTTTTCTATCCAGAGAAATGGATAGACCAGGGGTAGGCAATTCCTGGCTCAGGAATTCTGGGAGTTGAAGTCCACAAGTCATAAAAGAGCCAAGGTTGCCTACCCCTGGGATAGACAGATGTCAATTATAATGGGGGCTTGTACAAAGGGTATATTGATGGAAACCACCTGGTCTTAAAGACCCTTGCATGGATGGAAAGTGAGTGGTCCTTGCTTTCCAAGCATTGGTGGGAGGGTTAAAGAACTGGCAGTTCACCAGTCAAGATATGTTAATTGAGAGTGTGCATTTGCCAAATCTGAAAAACATATTAAAATCCAATACCAGTTTTTTAAACTGGCTTTATTAGTCATTTGCAAGGGAGCCCTAAGATGTCTTCTTTTGACTTTCCATCCTCCAATTATGTTGACCACAGTTCTCCTAATTCCCTATAGAGTTGAATTATGGGAGAAGATATGAAATATACCTGGAAGGTACATAGAATAGGGACACTAGTCAAAGCTATTGAGAGGTAAATAGCAGCAAATGTCAAGTAAGTAGAGAACAAATTTCAAATATCAGAAGCTGCAGAGGAAGCAAATGTTCAACTTTTTTTAAAAAGCATGCCAATTAAACACAATTTAAAATTAGAATCTTAAGGACATATCTAAGGATGTATCTAAGGATAGTGTGATACCAGAGTCTATGAATGTTTTAATCTTTTCATTCTTAAATTTGATGTTACACTCTTAGTTCAAGATGGATTCCCTGTCTTCTGGGTTCTAGGAAATTATATGCACTTACTGCAAAGAGATTTCACTGTTATGCAGAATCTTAGAAATAATAGGAAAATATTTATAAAAGTATTTTTAATAAGTTTAATAAGGAGGTAGAAAATTATGAAAATATAACAATTTTATTTTTTTTCCAGGCTGTGCCAATTATTACTGAAAAGGTGAAGGCTGGTAAGTGAATAAAGGAATATTTCTTTTGCTCTTGTTCAATTGATTTTGTGCAATATTACTTTACATAATGCTAAAGAAACAAGCAATTATGAAGTACAGTTTTAGCAGAAGGTGCAAATTGTGAACTTAACAAACATTAAGTGCTTGCTGTTAACAATCTGTGTTTTTATTCCGCTGCAGAAAATAGTGGTATACATTGGTGGTAAAGATTTTCAGAAAGTTGAAAGATCAGTCCTGTTAAAAGCTAAATTTGGCCTGAAGCAATATGGCCAATGATCAGTCAGAAAGATGAAATCTGATATAATAGGTTGCTTTCTTAACCCTCAGTAACAAAGAAATAATTGTCTTCTGGATCATTTTATTGTTGGTACTTTTGTCTAGAAAGCATGTAATAGCAGATAGCTAAATGCAGATAGCTAAATGGCGTTTGATGGATCAGCATGCATTCTGCACATAGTTGGAAATTACACTTTAAAGCCTCTTCATTATTACAAAATATCCTAAATTCTCTCTTTCATTAAGAACTTAGTGTAACGTTATTATGATGGATGCATTTTAAAAAAAATATTCAGTTTGGTAGTGTTTTAGATTGCTGCTTTATAACATTTTTCTGAGTTCAAATCAATTATGATTTTGCTATTTCAATAAAGAGTTGATTGCTGAAGAAGGAGTAGAATTTATTTTTTGGTTCTACTTTTTCTTTCTAACATAAAATTATTCCATTTAGCCAACTGATAAATGAAAAACAAACATACTGTATGTTAGTTATCTAAGATTATAAATTTGAAGTCATGTAATTTTCCCATTGGAAACTATTCTTGTTCTTACTCCCATGCTAGATGAATCCACAATTCTTTATTTTTTCAGTCTATAATTAATATTTTAATATAAAATTAAAAATGCCTACCTGAGTTCCGAGCGCAATGAATAAGTTAACACTACTATGTTGCTACTATCATGACATCTACCTGCAACTGGGAATAAACATCTAATTGCCATTCACCTTTCATTCTTTCACCTCCTCTCTCTCCTTGGAGGAAAACAGTGGGCTTTATAGTTATAAAATACTTAGATTTACCAATCAGTCTGATAGGCCCAATATATAGTAACTCCTCATTTATTTAATGAAGTAGATGGTAGGTCACAAAAGTTTATCACAGAATCAGTGTCTTAGGTTTTAAGACACAGTGACATCCTTCATCCTAAGGTCCAGGATTCCATTGATTATCTTCAGTGAACTCTACACATAACACTTTTGTTCTTCAAACCATCGATAGAATTTAATTTCTTGATAAAATGTAATGTTTTTTTCTCTACTAGAAGCTGCCCTTGAAAGTGACTTCTTTCCAATGGCCACTCAATATTTGATATTAGTCTTCAGTCAGCTCTGAAATCTTAAGCTGGTCATTTTCTGTGGCACCTTTGATTTGCAAGAATTAAAATACAGAGATAATTAAATGGGATCTAAACCCTACCAAGCTTCTTTCAAACCATAGTCACAATGCCAGCAACATGATCTAACTGTGTCATCACAGGGTGAGAGGAATTAAGTCTATGAAGTGACTGAGTGATGACAAGGGTGGTTGTGTTGAGTGTGAGAGCTCTCAGCAGGGAAACCTTTAAAAAGTTCCTACTAACATGCTCGTCTATCAATAAACTAGATTCGTGTAAAAAAAATACCTGCCAATAAACTGGAAATAATTTTAAACTCTGTTGGAAATGGAATTCTATTGGTAAAGCACTTTATATTTTAGTTTCATTTTGTATACTCTTTTATTCTTCACGTCAACTTGAAAATTGATAACATCAAATGTGTTGCATGATAATAACATTATTAGATAATCTCTGCAAAGCTACTTTTTTATAATTTATTTATAATTTGATTTATATCCCGCCCTTCTCCACACCGGACTCAGGGCGGCTAACAGCCTTATAAAACAACATACAACAAATATCAATTAAAACCAAATTAAAAGAAAATATTCGTAAAGGCCTAGTCGTTAAAATTACCCTTAAAATTACCCTTAAAAACCCCACTAAAATTCCCTAGGCCAATCCTGCTTGTTGGAAAAGCCATGTCTTTAGGGCGCGGCGGAAGGAGGGGAGATCCGGGATCACCCGGATCTCTGGGGGTAGTTCGTTCCAGAGGGTGGGGGCTCCCACCGAGAAGGCCCTCCCCCTGGGGGTCGCCAGCCGGCACTGTCTGGCTGACGGCACCCTGAGGAGAC
>NW_015389429.1:69427-73063 GCF_001527695.2 Protobothrops mucrosquamatus | reverse complement strand
TTGTTGGAAAAGCCATGTCTTTAGGGCGCGGCGGAAGGAGGGGAGATCCGGGATCACCCGGATCTCTGGGGGTAGTTCGTTCCAGAGGGTGGGGGCTCCCACCGAGAAGGCCCTCCCCCTGGGGGTCGCCAGCCGGCACTGTCTGGCTGACGGCACCCTGAGGAGACCCACTCTGTGGGAGCGTACCGGCCGATGGGAATATTTTGCTTCAGTGATGATTTATGTGAAGAATCCCTTTGGAAATCTTCCATGAACAATGTCCTAATGAAAGCAAAGTTCCTTCGCTTCACATTCCTCTAAAGCAGGGGTGTCAAACACAAGGCCCAGGGGCCGGATGCGGCCCGCGAAGTGGTTTCATGTGGCCCGCGAAGCCATCCTGGAAACAGTGAGGGAACGGCCCCCTCTGCCTTGGCCCTGGCCCAGGCCAGCCGGGAGCCAATGTACAATTTTGTGGTGGCCATCTATGCTGAAACGCATTCAGTTTTAGCTCCATAAGCCCCCCCCCGCATGGCCTGAGAGGAACAGTGAGGTTCCTCCAGTGGACCATGCCTTGGCATTTGCCCCGGTCCCACCCCCTTCTGCCAGAGACCCTCAGATCTATCCCACTCCTGCCCAGGCCTTATACATACATGAAAGCTGGCTGGGTAACTTTGGGCCAGTAATTTTCTCTCAACCTAACTCATTTTGCAGGAGGAGAAAGGAATATTTGATATGTTTGCCACCTTGAGTTATTTATAAAAATAATAAAGGCAGGATTTTTAAAAATCTAACAAAATTTAACATTTTGACTTAGTGAACCACAATTCTGCTTTTCTTTGGTTTGTTAGTTCTTCTTGTAGATGGCTGGTGTCTAGAAAATTCTTAGATGGAATGCAACTTTAAGTAATGCGGTAACACTTAAGAGGATTTTTTTCTGCTCATTGGTATATGTATGAGACTCAAAGCATACATATCTTTTCTTTTTAAAGATCTAATTCTATCCTTCTCACTTTGGTAAAGTTGAGATGATCAGGGAATACATGAAGGTGGAATAATTACAGCCCTACAATCACATAAGAGTTTCTTCACAGAAGCTTTTAGACAGGATATAGTTACTATATAGCTATATTTATTTAATGATTTATGTAGTCAATTTACAATTTAAAAAGTAAAAATAGTTAGGGGAGGGGAGGGGAGGATAGAGGGGAGGGAGAGGAGTCTATAATGCTAGGAAAAGTGGAAAGAAACCAAAAAAAAGACAACTTGCAGAAAGGTGGATGGATTCAGTTTCAGTGGCAATAGGTACATCAGTAAAAAAAAACGTGAAGGACGAGGTGAGGGACAGATCATTCTGGATAAAATCTATCTGTGCACTTGCTAAGAGTCAATACTGAGCTGATGATGTATAATAAAGAAACTTCTGTATTTATGAGATTTATGATGGAATAATGGAAACTAAATTATGATGGAATAATGGAAACTAAATAAAATAGCCAAATCTAGGATCGGTATTTATGGGAAGAAATGAATAGTCAAAGCAAATTATTAAAAAAGCTAAAAAAAATAGCTATATCTAGAATTGTTTTATCCAAGATTTTATTCATTTGAGGGTGCTCTTTAATGAACTGCTTGCTAGTGGGTTTCATCCTGCCTGGTTTTGACTTAAAAGTGATAACTGTAGCAGGGAGAGAGAATGGAGTCCAGTGGAGTCATTTCATTCCCATTCCTTCAGTGTCCCAGAAATACACTTTGCCAGGTGCATTGTGGGAAATTTAGCTGATGGCGCTAAGTGAAACATTGAAAACCCATGAAAGCCCCTCTTTTCCTCACAAATATATTTTTTTTTAAAAAACAACAACTGAACCCTGAATTAATGAATCTAAATATGTAGCTTTGTTTTTAATATTACAGTGAATTCCATTTTAAAGAAATTACTGGAATGAGGAACATGCTTATTTTTATAAATGTTGTTATGATATTAAAAAAAATTAACAAAGTCAATTACTATCGGATTTAAAAATCTGTGGGAATAGTTTCTCCACTAAATTAAAACTTACAGTTTATGCAAGCCGAGTTGGAGGACTTGATTCTAAGAAATTGAATTCGAAATCTCATATTACCTCTGTGTTTGAATACTTTTTGTTGCTTTCTCCACCAGTTCCAATCATCCTTTTACCTTTATCCTGTTTTCTTTATAGAAACAAACATTTTGTTGCTGAGATACACTCTACTGCAACTAAATATAGCGCAATCGTTTCATTTCCATGGGATTCTGTTATTCTCCTTGTTGATATTTAAATCCAGTTGGGAGAGATGCCACTTCCTTCCCTTTCCAGAAATAGAAGAGCATATTTCAAGATATTACAATACAAAATGAAATAAATTAATGTATAGTGATTGACCCTTAGACAATAAGAGCAAAAAGTAAGGTTCTACATTTAAGTAAGGTTCTACATTTAAGTAAGGTTCTACATTTAAGTAACCTTACAAAAGCAAGGTTCTACATTTAGGCAAGAAAAACCAAATGTACAGGTATAGTACAGGGGGTACCTTGCTCAATAGTAGTAACTATGAGAGGGAACTCGGAGTCCTAGTGGACAATCACTTAAATATGAGCCAGCAGTTTGCTGCAGCTGCCAAAAAAGCCAACTCAGTGCTGGGCTGCATTAACAAAGGGATAGAATCAAGATCACATGAAGTGTTAATACCACTTTACAATGCCTTGGTAAGGCCACACTTGGAATACTGCATCCAGTTTTGGTCACCGCGATGTAAAAAAGATGTTGAGACTCTAGAAAGAGTACAGAGAAGAGCAACAAAGATGATTAGGGGACTGGAGGCTAAAACATATAACGAATGGTTGCTGGAATGTCTAGTTTAACAAAGAGTTATGTCTAGTTTAACAAAGAGAAGGACGGGGGGGGTATGTCTAGTTTAACAAAGAGAAGGACGAGGGGGGACATGATAGCAGTGTTCCAATATCTCAGGGGCTGCCACAAAGAAGAGGGAGTCAAGCTATTCTCCAAAGCGCCTGAAGGCAGGACAAGGAGCAACGGGTGGAAGCTAACCAAAGAGAGAAGCAACCTGGAACTGAGAAGAAACTTCCTGACAGTTAGAACAATTAACCAGTGGAACAACCTGCCTCCAGAAGCGGTGAATGCGCCAACACTGGAAGTTTTTAAGAAGAAACTGGACAGCCATTTGTCTGAAATGGTATAGAGTTTCCTGCCTGAGCAGGGGGTTGGACTAGATGACCTCCAAGGTCCCTTCGAACTTTATTATTATTATTATTATTATTATTATTATTATTATTATTATTATTATTATTATTATTATTATTACACCTTGATAAATAATATTTATTTGGACAAGTAGCTTGAGGGATTGAGAGAGTTAAAGCTGATAGATTATGGAATTGTTCTGTTTCTGAATGGTCTTAACATTGAAATATCTACTTCATCAAATTATTTTTGCAAGAATATACAATGCAGTTGTCTCAAGCTACAAAATCATGTATCTCATACTCGGAAACACCTAAAGAAAACAATACCAAGCCAGAAATGTGTAACTTCTAATTCTCTAAACAAGAAGTCTCTTCTACTTGTCCAACTTTTTTCCTTTGTTGTGTTTTATCAGAACTGAATGGTAGTTTTGTTT
>NW_015389429.1:3328-68541 GCF_001527695.2 Protobothrops mucrosquamatus | reverse complement strand
TTCTAACTGTCAGGAAGTTTCTCCTTAGTTCTAAGTTGCTTCTCTCCTTGATCAGTTTCCATCCGTTGCTTCTCGTCCTGCCTTCAGGCGCCTTGGAGAATAGCTTGACTCCCTCTTCTTTGTGGCAGCCCCTGAGATATTGGAACACTGCTATCATGTCCCCCCTCGTCCTTCTCTTCGTTAAACTAGACATATCCAATTCCAGCAACCGTTCCTTATGTTTTAGCCTCCAGTCCCCTAATCATCTTTGTTGCTCTTCTCTGTACTCTTTCTAGAGTCTCAGCATCTTTTTTACATCATGGTGACCAAAACTGGATGCAGTATTCCAAGTGTGGCCTTACCAAGGCATTGTAAAGTGGTGTTAACACTTCACGTGATCTTGATTCTATCCCTCTGTTAATGCAGCCTAGCCCTGTGTTGGCTTTTTTGGCAGCTGCAGCACACTGCTGGCTCATATTTAAGTGATTGTCCACTAGGACTCCGAGGTCCCTCTCACAGTTACTACTATTGAGCAAGGTACCCCCTATACTATACCTGTGCATTTGGGTTTTTTTGCCTAAATGTAGAACCTTCATTGACTTACAATCACAATTGAGCCCAAAATTTCTCTTGCTAAATGAGATATTTGTTAAGTGACTTTTGTCCCATTTTATGACCCTTCTTGCCACAATTATTAAGTGAATCCCTGCAATAATTAAGTTAGTAACACAGTTGTTCAGTGAATCTGGCTTCCCTGTCAATTTTGCTTGTCAGAAGGTTGCAAAAGAGGATCACATGACCCTGGGACCGCAACTGTCATAAATATGAACCAGTGGTCAAGCATCTGAATTTTGATCACATGTGGGGATGCTGCAATGGTCCTAAGTATGAAACGTGGTCGTAACGGTCACTAAATGAATTGTTGTAAGTCGAGGATTACCTGTACACAGTTAATTGTGACCTCATTTACCAGACACCTAGTTGTAAGCATTCGGTTACCTTTCATATATTCATTCTGCATATGCTAAAGGCACACAAAATATTAGCAGAAAATTCTCTTCCTGCTCAGTAAACAGCTGGATGCTATCTTGGATTAGACTGCAAAGTGATGTACTCCTGATTTTTCAAGCTGCTGCAAATTTCTAAATAGACTGAGGCAAGCAACCTTAGCTACACTTTTTCTCTGTAATTGTTAGCAGTTGGAGTCATACAGAGGGTGGAGCGACAAAGTCCATTCGGATTAAATAAGTGGGATCATTTTTCATTTATTTCATTACCAGGAAGGGTTTCATTGCAGATTTGCGCATTATAAAATGAGAAATAATGCTGTTAATGTTCAGCTGTAAAAAAAAAATTGGCAACTGAAGCAACTGAAAAACCTTTTAAAAAAATACTTTAAAAAATATTCATGTGGCCACATACAGTAAATGAAGTCACATACAGTAAAATAAATATAATAAAAGGAGATAAGAATTAAGGTTTGGCAGTTTACAGTTCAGCCATTTAGCCCGTAGACTGGAGTAAATAAATAGCAGACTTCATAAATTTTGAACAGTAATTATATAAAGAATACAGTTAGTCCTTGACTTGCAACAGTTCATTTAGTGACTGTTCAAACTTACACTAACCCTGAAAAAAGTGACCTAGGACTGTTTTTCACAATTATGACTGTTGCAGCATCCCCATGGTCATGTGATCAAAATTCGGATGCTTGGCAACTGGTTCTTATTTATGACAGTTGCCATGTCATGTGATCCCCTTTTGTGACCTACTGACAAGCAAAGTCAATGGGGAAGCCAGATTCACTTAACAACCATATTACTAACTGAACAACTGCAGTGATACATTTAACAACTGTGGCGAGAAAGGTCATAAAATGGGGCAAAACTCACTTAACAAATGTCTCACTTAGCAACATAAATGTTGGGCTCAGTGGTGGTCATAACTTGAGGATCACCTGTACTGTCTACATCAGAGTTTTCCAATCTTTCTGGCTGGGCGGCCTGGAAGGAAAGGGAACAGCAGTGTGTGTGCGGCCTGCACGTGCATGCGCAAACGGGCCGCTGGCGCACGTATGACGCCGGTGGTAGTGCTAGCATCCTTGCACATGCGCGAATGGGGACACTAGCGTCCACGTGGCGGTGCTACTGTGAGTGCTGGGGCTCGTCAGCTATTCCCGGGGTCCAGTGGCCAACAGGCCACGGCCCAGTACCAGGTCGCGGACCATTGGTTGGGGGCCCCCGGTCTACATCAAAAAACTTAAAGACAATTCAAGATTATACGTGCTTTGCTAGCATTATAGACAGCATATGCTGTTGCTTGAAAGTATTTCTTAAAACCCTGATACAAAAGTAATTTATAGAACTTAAAATATAGTATGTATAATAAGATTTTCTCTCCTCTTTATCAACCGAACCAAATATTTTAAGGCAGAAGCTGGTAAAAAAAACAACAACCTTGAAATCCTGGAGAATTATTGCTAAATTCTCAGGGATACCTGAGTTGTAATGAAAAAAGAGGGTGGCATGTTAAGAAAAAGCAGGCAGTTAATAAATCACACTTTTTTTTAATCATACCCCATGGACACTTCTGCAGATAGTATAGATAGCGATGGCTCAGATTATTTGCTATAAATCAGCATTCTAGTCTAGATTATAATGAATATTAGGGAAGCACACTTCTATTTGTGCAAGGAAGAACAGCCAGTTGTTCTCCTTCATAGAATATGTCCTAGTGATCCACATCTGGCCATCATCCAATGCCCTAGAACAAATTTAGGTTATATGAGCAGAAAAAAATATGGGGAGAATATGAAACTAAATTTTGTGGAGAATGACATTGGAATAGCAGCAGAACTCATTGAATTCAACCCAGTGTTCTACGATTACGAGGCATATTCCTTTTTATTGACATCATCATGATGGGGTCTAATTGTTGATTGGGCTATCAGATTGGTTTAGCATCATCTAGAGCAGGGGTAGGCAACCTTGGCTCTTTTATGACTCGTGGACTTCAACTCCCAGAATTCCTGAGCCAGCATGGGTCAGCATGGAAACCTCTCCCTTTCTCCAAAGCATGGCTGGCTCAGGAATTCTGGGAGTTGAAGTCCACGAGTCATAAAAGAGCTAAAGTTGCCTACCCCTGATCTAGAGCAAGGTTTTTCACAGGACTTAATAAGGTCCCAGGACAAACTAAAGGGGAAGAAAAAATGCACTCCAACAGCCAGTTTTCTATCACTAGAATTTGACTTTTAGTCAAATTTTGGGCGGAAAATAAGTAACACTTTCTGTGGCCTGAAAAAGTTTGGAAAACCCTATGCCACAGATTTCTCCTTTTATGCCTTAGGCCAGTGGTTCTCAACCTTTTTAATGCCGCGACCCCAACCGGTCGTAATTCGAGGACTAAACCAGTCGTAAGTCGAGGACTAAACCGGTCGTAAGTCGATGACTACCCAACTGGTCGTAAGTCGAGGACTTTCCCTGCCCGGGAGCACCGCACATGCGTGGTTCCGCCCCCTGCGCCGGCCGAGGTGTAGCTGGCAAGCGGCAGAGACGGAGCAGGCCAACCACCAGCTGGCCCAGCCCAAGGGAGGTAAGGCACCCGCCGGAAAACGGGGAAAAAAATGGCAGACAAAAAAAATGGCGGACAGCCTTGCTTGGCGACCCCCGTGAAATGGTCGATCGACCCCAAATGGGGTCCTGACCCACAGGTTGAGAACCACTGCCTTAGGCAGAAGTTTGTAAAGCAATTTTAAAAAGATGCCTATTACTTTGTTATTTTGTTCATATTTACAATACTATATAAGATTCTCCCTGCTTCTATTTGGACAAAAATTCTATCTATCCAAGATAACTAAAGTTAAGAGATATAAAGCTTTGTTCAAGCACTTTTATGGCTGAACAAGAGTTTAAACTTGAAAATTCTTCTCACCTATATAGGCGCAACATCCCAATGATTCCCAGAGTGAAAAGGTGAGAAAATGATATTCAGAATTAGATCAAGGGTAGCAAAAAGAAATATAGTATTCATTTGTGAAAAAGGGAAACTGTACTGTGGCCAAAGGGTCAAATAGCAAGGCAGATGTCACCGTTCATATGCTATTCTTTATCACTTTCCCATGTTTTGATATGCCAAAATTTATGTATTTGGTGGATATACTATATTTGAATTATCAGGATTAATGGATTTTTGACCGATTCTTGAACTTCTTTTTCTAGTCTGCTTTTTATGTTCCATTATTTTATTCAATTGTTTTTCTGCTCCCTGTTTCCCAGATGTCCCTTCTAGTGGAAACAAATCCACCACTAAGCAATTTTCTTTCCTTCAGCCTCATTTAACTTGAATTTACCTCTCTTTTTTTTCACTTCATTATTCCTATTCTTAATCTCATGTTAAATAATTTAAATTCTGGCTTGCTTTATTTATTTATTTGTTCACATTCTGGCTTGGTTTATTTATTTGTTTGTTTGTTTGTTTGTTTATTATTTATTTACATTTTGTATTTAAAGACCACCCATCTCCCTCAAAGTGAGATACTTCTTCTTAGAGATAGATGTTATCAAAATATCTGTGAACATTTATCATTTATTCTCTTCTTGCGACTCCATTAGCTGCCATGTGGTTAAGCTGGATGTATATTTAGCTGTTCCAATGTTTCTGGGTAAATCAATCTCATCAACTTTTAAATAATTTACATTGCTATTATCCAAATCCTTTCTATCCTCCTGACTTCTTTGTAGTATTGGAGAGCTTAAAATTGTATGATGAGGTAGGAATCCCTCTATGTTTAGTAACTTAGTATCCTCTGGATGTTGGGCTTAAGGTTAGGGTTATATCTTTTAACTATCCTTGAGTACCTTTTGGGATGTCTGTGAAGTAAAAAAAAAGATGATGCAAAGTGATATTTATGGTCAAGTAGGAACCATACAGGCTGGGAAATTCTGGAAGTTGCAGTCCACACATCTCAAAGTTGCAAAATACTGCAATATACAATTACTAGTGTTAAATAATATTCTTATCAAAGAATCTTTACTTGGTTACTTCTGAATTTCTTTATACTATCCTGTCATAAAAAGAAGTAAAACTGACAGCATAAATTGAGAATGTTGCTTCTCTGTGATGAACCTTTATTACTAAGAAGAATGTAAACAATGGTAAAGATATGGAACTTGGTCAAATTACAAGAGGTGGGATGTGGATTGTAAGGAATGGGAAGAATCCAGGGCAGAGTCTGCTTATATCATGATGTATTTTACTACTCCTCTACAAGTGGGATGCAGTTTGTTGTAAAGCTTTTATCTTTCAGGTTTAAATAATTGAATGTAATATTTCATCTATATATAAATGACATTTATATTGACAGATTTAAATACTGACAGTTTCAATAAGTGGCAATACTGAATATTGACAGACTTGAACACTGGGTCCTATCTAACAAAATGAAAAACAACGTAGATAAAAGTAAGGTTTTACGCTTACGTAAGAAAAAACAAATATACTGGTATAGATTAGGTGAAACTTGGCTTAAATACCAATAATTATAAGAGAGATCTTGGAGTCTTAGTGGTTGTTGTTGTTGTTGTTAGTTGCGAAGTCATGTCCGACCCATTGCGACCCCATGGACAACGTTCCTCCAGGCCTTCCTGTCCTCTAGTCTAGTGGACAATCACTTAAATATGAGCCAACAATGTGCCAGCAGCCAAAAAAGCCAATGCAATCCTACGTTGCATTAATAGAAGAATAGAATCAGTATCATGTGAAGTTCTAGTATCGCTTTTCAAAGCCTTAGTAAAACCACACTTAGAATACTGCATTGAGTTCTGGTTGCCACAATATAAAAAAGATGTTGAGACTCTGGAAAGAGTGCAGAGGACAGCAACAAGAATGATTAGGGGGCTGGAGGCTAAGACATATGAAGAATGGATACAGGAATTGGGTATGTCTAGTCTAATGAAAAGAAGGACTATAGTGGAGACATGATAGCAGTGTTCTAATATTTATGGGGCTCCTACAAAGATGAGGGGGTCAAACTATTTTCCAAAGACTAAAAGGCAAGACAAGAAACATTGGTTGGACAGAGGCAACCTAGAACTAAGGAGAAATTTCCTAATGATGAGAGCAATCAACCAATGGAACAGCTTGCCTTCAGACGTTGTGGGTGCTCCATCACTGGACGCTTTCAAAAGGGGACTGGATAGCCTGAATTATCTGAAATGGTATAGGATCCCTTGCTCGAACAGGGGGTTGGACTAGAAGATCTCCAAGGTCCCTTCCAATGCTATTATTCTATATTCTATAATTGAATATAGATCAATATTCATAGACTATATGAGGAAAGTTTAGTTGTTTGCTCTTGTAAGGGCTGAATTTTAGGATAACGTGAAAAATTCTCTAATATGCTTTCATGTGGAGCAAAACATGAAAGTTTGTGCCTAGATTTTTTAATGACAATTGTACATGCAATTTCTATCTTTTTTTTCTGTATGGAAGCGCTTTCAGTGTTTGAAAGTCATAATATCTGAAGCAGCTTGCGTTTATTTTAATAGAAACAAGGGTTGGACATATTCCATGAATGTTTGGTACATCATTGTTCACAGTGACTTTATTGTGGGTTGCATAAATATGTTTTTAGCTAATGCGATAATTGCTGTAGTCATTTTGGGATAAATGTGTCTGACTTTTAATGATTCAGTGTGGACCCTTGCTGGAATAAACTGACATGAAAATGGAAAAAAACATATTATTTATCTTTAACACAAGTTTCTGGAATATATAATCTGTAGGCGGTTATTACAATTTTTCGTTGGAAAAACTGGAAGGGTAGAAGACTTATAACAAAATAGATGAATATTTAGTGTTCATCTAATATAGCTCCAAATGCAAACTGTATAAAATCTTATCAAACAGCTTTCTCTAAGACAATTGTGTAGCCTGTTTTTTTTTTGTTTTTGTTTTCATGGTGGAACTGTTTGAAATACAGTGAGTTTTTGCATTCTTAACAGCTTTGTCCCCCCCTCCATTTTTTTTTATTATAAATGATGCCATTTTGTAAACTGATGCTGTTTAATGAATGTGAATGGTGGAATGTCTGTAGGGAATATGCCCAAATTGCAACTGGATTGAAAATATTGAAAAGAAGCATAGTTTTACTCGGGACCAGATTTAAAAAGCAGTAGTGGACTATCAGTCATGTATATGGAGCAAGAAATTGTAACTCAGTGAGAAGCAAATTGGTGTGTGTAATTAAAAGTTCAGGGAGAATGCCTGGAAGAAACATATATCTGCATCCATAGAAAGGAAGGGGATATCTGCTGGTTATCAACTATATTTGACCAAGAGAGTTATGATGGTTCCAAGTCATTTTGATTAAAACAACCCATAAGTCTATTCTAATATAATTGCCATGTCTTAGACCAGGGGTCTTCAAACTTGGCCCTTTTATAACTTGTGGACTTCAACTCCCAGAATTCCTCAGCCAGGCACGCTGGCTGAGGAATTCTGGGAGTTGAAGTCCACAAGTCATAAAAGAGCCAAGTTTGAAGACCCCTGTCTTAGACAATGGCTATCATCATACGTTGGTCAGTGATAACAGACAAAAGATACCAAAAATATCTGCAGACCTTTGCTACTTTGAAAATGGAACAAAATATTTTACTTGAAACAAAATGGATATTGGCTTTAGGATACTGATGAAGAAAGAAATGCCCAACCAACCCATTGTAAATGACTTAAGGTTAAGCTCCCTGGTGTCTGGGAACAGCTTTCAAGACCCATTGAAGAATTCCAGAAATTTTAACCAGAAACTCCCTGGAGGGCATCAAGGTGGAGATGGTTGCATTATCCCCTGCCTGGAACTCAACAGTATTAGATCTATTTTAAAACTGCTTTAGCTGATCACTGCTGTCTGATTCCACTGAAGTCAGTCCTGGCCCACATTGGTTCAGATGAGTGGAACTTTAATAACTTTCTTCCTGTTTCTAAGATCTTGATTGGAACCATGGCATAGTTTTCACTACATATCTTTTTTCCTCTCACTCATACACACAGAAGTGACTAACAGAAATCTGGGCTAATTCTATAAGGCTGACATTTTATGCCTGTGATCTCTGACCATGAAGGAGTACGCAAGAGGCCTGTTTTCAATGCAGAGTTGATATCTGACCAGCTTCTTTTGCATGTTTGTGGTGCTAGTCTTGCTTAAGCCTGAGAAGTTGACTTTCTGTTCACCTTTACCTAAGGAATCACAGTGCCTGTTACTCATTCTGTGCATCAGATTCAGGCAGCGATCCAAAAAGCACTTCAGACACAGGGCACATTTTTCTTTCAATGGTGTGGATTTGGTTGTGGTGGGTGGTGGTTGTTAAAATAATTGGTGCTCATCTTTCGTCTTGTTTATATGTTGAGCTGGCACTATAATGCACAATCAATAACAAGCAGGCTCTTCTGATCCTGCTGCCTTGGCATTTCGGGGTGCAATGTGTACTCATAATGGGATCGGTCTACCATTGGGATTTAACAGACAAAAAGACCATTTATTCCTTCTCCAGGTGGAACATATGAAGTGGATTGAGACTGTGAACTTTTTGCCAAGAGAAGAGAGGCTGTCTGAAAACAGCAGAAACTTTGAAAGCAAAAACAAACCACAGCTTACAGCCCACCGCAAGCAACTGAGAAATGGAATAATCTCAGCATTGTCATTTTGCAGAGTAATTCCTTGTATTTGGTCCTAAAGAGACAGATAATCTCTAGTGTTTGCAAGTGAATGGACAAGTAAGAGGAATAAAGCCTTAAGGGTGCATCATGTACAAGCTTCTGTGCAATACTCAAGGATTCCCATTCTTGGGAATAGGAACACATTCCTAAAGTACAGCATGTTGCTGCAAGAACAGAAGCAGAAAAAATAGAGTGACATAAATACAAGAGCTTATGAAATCATGAAATTTGGAAGGCGAGCCAACTCCAAGGAATGAAGTATTCAATGTAAATATCTTGAGAATTCTGATTGCTGAATGAATGTGAACAAGGAGAAGAGGAAAGGGCCTGCTTTAGTTTTTTAGAGAAATCTGAAAGTATCATAGCAACTACGTTCTCTTTCAGATCAACTAAAAGTATTAGGAAACTTGGTAGTAAATTCGTTCACACACACACACACACGCACACATATGTATGTATGTATGTATGTATGTATGTATGTATGTATGTATGTATGTATGTATGTATGTATATTTGGGTTTTTTAGTGCTGCTCCAAGGTATTGGTGGCAAAAAAACCAGCAGTTTTGATTGCATGGTGCCCTTATCTCATATTTCATAATTAGAAAGTTTCTGCTTTTGGCTCTCTCCACCCAAATTTCACAGAATAAATTATATTTCCAAGCATGGGAATTTAGATAATGAATTATTGGGCATTCTATAACAGACAGGTGTGGAATTTAGATAAATGTAGATGTTACTAAGCATATCACTCTTCTTAAATGTCTAATCCTGTACACAGATGCATATACAGTATGCACAAACTCAAGAGAACAGAAATTGTCATAATTATATTGAACAACCACACCTGCAACTACACCCTTCTGAACTAAGAATTGTATAATGTGATGTCAAATTCTTGTGATTTCTAAGCTAGGAAACTGGGTAGATGCTTCAGCTACTTCAGTGACTGAAGAAATTTACTATTGAGACAAAGATAATATAGATTTGCTAATGATTACTGTCACCTTAAGCAGAAACACTGCTTTATACTTACAGTATACTGCTTTTTTTTTTAATACAAATACTTGTTACAGTCTTTGGAAGCTGAAACTTGATCAGCAAGGCAAATATTTGGCATTTTCTATGATCACACTGGATTTCTACCTCATGCAAGTATAAGACATTCTCACAACTTAGGTGAGAATCAGATTATTTCCTATTCAAAATGACAAAAATATATTTTTCCTGTCTCTTTTTAGTTCAGGCAAGGAATCCTTATGGGTATTTGACTTCATCTATATTGCTGCTTTAATTATCTGAATTTTTTGTCTAGCAAGCTGATCATAATTTGACAGTGAAGTGGAACAAAGTTTGAGGCCTTGAGTAGCATAGGTTAAACTAGCTTTGCTGCTCTCAACATTTTCCAAAAATATATCGGATCTGCTTCATCAACCTACTCTATTGTAATGCTATAATTCTCCAAATCCTCAACTAGCAGAAGTAAAATGGCCACCATGCACCAATTTGTCCAAGTGTCAAATAGAAGAAATTTGCTCTTTATGGATTTTCTTATCACAGTTTGGCTCAAGTAAACAAGAATTAGTTCTCAATGGGGGAAAATTGATGAAAGTTACCATGAGAAAAAGAAGCTGGCTTTTTTTCTTCCATGTTGTAATCTCACCAAGAAAGGAAAATGATATCAAGGATAAACCCAACCTGTTGTTCAAAACTACATCAGCCTAGTCCTGATAAGGCATCTGTTATTCAGAATTTAATCCTGGTTGAAATTGCTGATTATATCATGGAGTTCTGACAGACAGAGGTAAGAGTAGTTCATTCTAATGGGCTATTCTGTGATAGGCTAGGACAGGGGTAGGCAACCTTGGCTCTTTTATGACTCGTGGACTTCAACTCCCAGAATTCCTGAGCCAGCATGGCTGGCTCAGGAATTCTGGGAGTTGAAGTCCACGAGTCATAAAAGAGCCAAGGTTGCCTACCCCTGGGCTAAGATTACAGAAAGGTTGAGGATGGGGAAACATATTGTGGTCTGCTTAAATTTCTTGTCTCTGAGGAAGTGTTCTATCCAATGTTCCAGCAATTTTGAGCGCCTACTCATTTTTTGGAGTGACTGATACAATGTAAGGAACATAAAACATAGAATAACAGAACTTGGAAGGACCTTGGAGGTCTTCTACGCTAATCCTCTGCTCATGAAGAAGACCCTAGGGCCTATACCATTTCAGGCAAGTGGCTGTCCAGTCTCTTCTTAAACGCCTCCAGCGATGGAGCACCAGCAACTACTAAAGGCAAGCCATGCCACCTAACAATCTTCCTGAAGTAGTGAAGGTAAACTCGTGCATTGCAGGTAAATAATGGCAAGAGAAGAGTATATCTTGACTTCCTGTTATGTGCGTCTCATGGCAATCCGATTGGCTACAGTGACAAAATAGAATTCTGCATTAAAGTGGAATTAAACAGAATTCTACATTAAGATGAGATTAAAAATAGGAAAACAAAATAACATAGAAAAAAATAAAAAACACTATATGAAAAAAAACCACAATCTAATCACATTCAGTTTCCAAAACCATTTATCAGACTGTCTTATTTAACATCCCAATGTCAGTGCCCAAAGTAAAAAAAAAAAAAAAAAAGATTGTCGGGTCTTGAACGTTGCCTATGTTTATTAATAAGATGAAAGAGAACAAGCTGAAGTTAAATCCATATCAGATGGAGGTTTTGCTGGTCAATAGGAAATGTGATGTGCAAGAAATACTTTTGTTTAATTGTATAGTACTTTGCATACCAGCTACTATTCATAGATAGTTAGATAGATAGATAGACAGACAGACAGACAGACAGACAGACAGACAGACAGACAGACAGACAGACAGACAGACAGACACTTGGATTACAAATGTGATGCAGATATTAAGTAGTACTCTTAGTTATATCCTTGTTTAAAATGAATTTTCACCAGGACAATTTACAAATCTTTCAGATTTCTGGGGGAAAAAAGTTTTATATGACTTTTATATCATTGTTACTAAATCAAAAATTTCAAACACATAAGAGTTCTTCTTTTGACAGAAAGGAACCAACTTAAAAATTGAAGGAGAATATCTGAAGACACAAAGAAATATAGTTTACAACCTGTTCCCTATTTCGCTCCTAATCCCCCCAACCTATATATTTGTCATAGAGCAAGGTCCACTGTCTGTGCAAATGTCATGTTTCTGTTTAGCCCCTGGATGATAAGCAAACCTTTGCTCATTCTAACAGAGAATTTGGCTCTGGAATGTGTGAAATAATAATTAGTGCAACATTTGAGTCTTTCAACTATGTTTAATTGATTGTTAACCATGAGTACACAACCATTGAGCATGTTCAGAAGGTAACCCAGGGCTTCCTCTTTGCATTAATGCCGTTCCTCATTACCAAATCTGGGAATCGACTGAAGAATTTCCACATAAAATAATATTTGCACAATAATTTTAGCCTCCACCATCCCAACTTTTCACCAGTTCATGCTAAATTGAAGCTACCCGTCTTATACATTATCAAAACTCCGGTGTATCTGGCTCAGAAGTTGGAAAGCACACTTCCCCATTGCTTCTTTCCTCAATTCCAGATGGTAGGGCTGGGATATGGGCCATGATGTAAAAGAGATTGTTGTCTGAATGCTCCTGTTAAACACTGCCATATAATTCAGTCCACAATAACTTTTTGCATGCCACTGAGCTGACATTGCCTATAGAGTCCTATAGATGGGTCATCCCTTCGCTATTTGCTCTGGTATTTCTCAGAATAAGCATTGAATGTCTAGGACAGTGATGGCGAACCTTTTAGAGACCGAGTGCCCCAAAACTGGCCCCGCCCCCGCTCCACCCCCTGTCCTGTCCCTGCTCCGCCTCATCCCGCCTGCCCGCAGGGCCACTCACCACCTCCAGGGCCCACCGCAGATTGCCCAGGCAGCCCAGCAGCACCATGGCGGCCACGCCCTCTGCCCGCGCCCCACAGCATCAACTGTGCGCGATGGGGCGTGAGAGCAGAGTCTTGTCTACGCTGCCTGGCTGCCATGTCCTTGGCTGTGCTGCTCCGCATGGGCCACGCTCGGGGGCAACTCTCCTCCAGGGGGGCTGCTGGTGAGGGGGTCATGGGAGGAGGCAAGGCTGGGGCAATGGCACGTGTGCCCACAGAGAGGGCTCCGAGTGCCGCCTCTGGCACCCGTGCCATAGGTTCGCCACCACTGGTCTAGGATATCCCTATGCTGGGAAAAGAAGTCATCAATAACACCACCATGGATATCCATAAGTTAAAGTTGTACAGACCAGCTGTCCAGATGCCAGGTGATGTGTCACCTTCTTAGAAATGAAGTATGCATGAAGTACTGCAAATCATTCCTTTCCTTCACAGAAGGAGCTGAAGAATGAAGCCCAACTCTTCCGAGGGTCAATTGATAGTATGTGTGAGGGAGGGAGGGAGGGAAAAGGACAGATGGGAAGCAAAACAAACATGCCATATCAGGAAAAGGCAGCTTTGCAATTTAGGTGTGGGGAGTGGGGTTGCTCTGTTTTAGTGCCTGTCATAGCAAAGGCATGTTGCTGTTCAGAAAAGGGTCGTGTGTGAATGGAGGACTCTAGTGTTTTGCTTCGTTGAACCAGCAAGCCTGAAGTCTATTGCGATTCTCCATGCTTGTGCTCCAGCTCTAAATGAGAGGCTCATTGATAAGCCTTCCCAGATGTGGTGAGCAGCAGCCTTAAGTTTGGCAGCTTGCCAACAGATTGCCTGCAGTCTCTCCGCTTCCCTGTATCTGCAGTAGAAAAGCTGCAATGCTCGGATCTTGAAAGAAAACACAGCTGACGGCAAACCTCTCGCCTGTCATGAGCCCACCTCACACAGAAATTATCCAGGAAACAACAGCACCAACAAATGTACCTTTCTCACAAGGCCTGCTTGCTTTAGTATTGTGGATTTGAGATTTTCCTGTCTGGCATTATGGATCACCACGCAGTAAGACCCCCTTTGAGAAGATCATTCAGTGATCATATCAAGAACTCCACTACTAGAGCCTTGGACACTATCTGGAAGAGCACCAGAGACCGACGTCTAGCAGGTGAGGAGGTGGTTGAAAATGGGTTTTCTTTACCAAGGGAGTCATATCCCTAGTGATAGTAGGAGATGCAACTGGACAGAAGTGAGAACATGATCCCAGCAGTTTTTCCTTCACCCTTCTGCGTCCAGCTATTTGGCATTGTGATTTATCTGTGCAAGATTCAGTAGTTGTAGTCTTGTAAAAAAGTGTTTTCTTGAACATAAGCAAAAGTATTAGTAAAGAATTCTACATTTTATGCCCTCGGATTTTCTCCTAGGAAATTCAACCTAATCATTTTTATTATTGCAAAGAAAACAAGTCCCATGTACCTTATTGAAATTCTTTGCTTCATTAGATTGCCTTAAGAATAGTTTCTTGCCTATAGTGAGATAAAGGTCTCTGGGCAGAGTATTTTGAGACTGGGGGCTAGTTTTCCCCAATGACAAGGCTACTATGCAGCCCAACCACATGTCCTTGATGACAGTAGCAGACACTTAATATTCAAATTAAATTGTGTTGACAACCTCTTGACCTTGTTGGTGAGATTTGAAACAAAAATCCAGAAGTCCAAAAAGTCAAAAAGTTTTTCTTATCTCATTGCTACTATCTAGGGGTCATCCAGCAGTTTGCAACCCAGATCTAGTAGCCTTAGGAGATGACATGTTATTTGGATATATTGTCAAGATTTTTAAAGCAAAAAAGCTGAGAAATATTCCTGATACAAGACAGCAAGTTGAATATTATAAAGAAAACGTGAACTCTCTTAATTTCAACCAAACAGGGACAAGCCAACAAGGCAAACATTTTTTATATAAAGCTGTGCTAGCTTCTTCCTGAAGTAAATAGCCTCAATTTTTCTCCTACAATTGTTTGTAAGTATTCAGTAACTAGTATGAGTAAATAGTTCCCCCTCCTTCCCTCTCTCCCTCCAAATATTCCAGCATAATTTTAAGCTGCTAGCTAACTTCCATTTTATATTCAGGGCTTTTTTTGTCATAGAATATCCAGAACGGAGTTCTGGCACCTTTTTGGGATGGAACCTTGGTAGGCAAGGCGGGTTATATGACGTGTGTGGTTATATTTAAAATGAATGGAAAAATACTGCATGGGGAGTTTTAAACTTCTGAAGTAATTCTAAGAGCACATACCTATCTATGGTGGCTTTGTTAAAAGTAAGTTTCAGGGTGCCTAGCAAGTTTCTTCTACAGGAACAGTAGATGTATACTGGAAGTCAGTCTGAATAGGCTGAAATATAAGCCTCTATAGAAAAGAGGATAGAACTGGATTGCAGAAGAGTTCAATGCATTATGAGTATATTTCTTTCCAGACACATGGGGTGTCTTGCTGGACATCTGCCAACCATTGAAACCTATAAATTGGTAAGGGGGAAAAGCCTATCTTTCTTTGAGAGTCATATTTCCTTGGGATTAATTTATTAGGGAGCTCCATGCCATTAGTGGATAGGATCAGAAGAATTATCAGCAAGTTATCCCTTCTTCTTTTACTATCACTCCCTTTTTCTTCCTTTCTTTTTGACCCCTCCTCCCTTATCCTTCCCACCCATCATGTTTTCAGGGAGGCATAGTTTACTCTTGCCAAACTTCTGATCTTATTGCTTACAGAAATTAGGTCTGTAGTTCGTTTCGTGTAGCCCCACTCTTGTACTTCTAAAATAAATGTTCCTTTCTATAATCAACTTATAATTCCACGAAGTGGGATTGGTGGTTTAAGAATCTGTAACAAAGGAGTCTCCGTATCCTTTCAAATGCAGATCTTTGCAATGTTAGGGCAGACAGAAATGATGACAGTGAAATAAATGTAAAATTATGCATATTTTAATGAGGTAAATTTGGCCTTCATATCTTGCAGCGGTGACGAAACAAGCATTCAACCATCATTCCCTCTTAGCAAAAATGTTATTACCTTGTTTTTATTAGATTGTTTTTTATTTTTATTTTATGTTTATTAAATGTATATGCCACCTCACTATTGATTTTACCTGTTGTAGGCCATGAGTTGCCTAGATGAAAGGGTGTCCATACAAATAAAATAAATCATCATATCATAATTTTAAGAATATCATTTAATTTCTTTCTAGAAGAAGGAAAAATTGAAGTGCCATTTTCTATATTTTTGCAAAACCTGAGGGCTGATTGCTTATATGATATTTTGTGCTGCAGCTCCCAGCATGCCTTGCTATCTGTTGTCCAAGATGGAGAGTGGTGCTGAGAATTGATACCATCTGTAGGGATACAGTTTGTCCACTCTTGGTTTATTATTGATAAATGGTTGTCAAGGTGAGGGACTGAGAAGAGAAAGAGCTTTCATACCTCAAGATTGAAAATCTGAGACTTGAGGGAACTGGGTGGAAAGTAATTTGATTTTGTTGCTATCCAAATTGTCCTGCTGATTTTTGACAGCTAGACAGACTGCTCTGAAACGCGTTTACTTTTTTGGCAGTATATAAATAAACTCAGTAAAGCCATGGGGTTGAATGGGAGACAACCAGCCAGCTGGGATTTCAAACTGCTTGCTCCCTTAATATGTTTCATATCATAGAACATAGAATAACAGAGTTGGAAGAAACTTTGGAGATCTTCTAGTCCTACTACCTGCTCACGCAGGAAGCCCTATGCAATTTCAGACAAATGGCTGTCCAATCTCTTCTTAAAAGCCTCCAGTGATGGGGCACCCACAACCTTAGAACAACAAACACTGGTTAATTGTTCTCAATGTTGGGAAGTTTCTCCTTCATTTTAGGTTGCTTTTCTCCTTGATTAGTTTCCATCCATTGCTTCTTGTCCTGCCCTCAGGTGCTTTGGAGAATAGCTTGACTCCCTCTTCTTTGTGGCAACCCTACAAATATTGGACCACTGCTGTCGTGTCACCCCAATCCTTCTTTTCACCAGACTAGACATATCCAATTCCTGCAGTGCAGTGAGCATAGAAACAATATCCCCAATCTTAAAAGCCATGAGGTTTTCTCCAGAGTCCTTGTCTGAACAGAAATTTCTTGCCTTTATTTCTTTTTTCCTAAATTATATCACTCTTTTCCAAGTTTATTATTAAGCTATTTGGGGGGGGGGTCTTTTCTCAATCTATTCAGTACTTGGATATTACTATTCTCTAAGTTATGTAGTTCTTCTCTATTTCACAGAGAAGATCATTCATGTCTCCAGATGAATATTAATTGCAATTTCTTTATTCTGCCCCCCCAGCCTCTCCCAGCTGCAATATTCAATACTTTCACAGCAGCTTGAGCCAATCAATACCTCAGGCAGGGGCGTCCAGCCTTGGCAACTTTAAGACTTGTGGACTCCCAGAATTACCCAGCCAGAATTCCTCTTTTATTACATGGCTGGCTAGGGAATTCTGGGAGTTGAAGTCCAGAAGTCTTAAAGTTGTCAAGGTTAGATATCCCTGATCTAAGGGTTTGTGCCATCTAATGCAGATTATATGTAGATTTGTAAAAATTATCAGGTGTATATCATGGTTTATTGCTTTAAGGTGTTTTAAAAGTTTAAAATAATAGTAATAAAAGGAAAACCAACAATGATTATAAAATTTAAAGACAATTAAAACACTGTTTAAATTCTTGCATTTCATGTGCAAATGGCATTGGAGATACAAGTGAGTCTCCTCTATTTGTATCAAATGTTGGAGTAATTAGATCTGTAGTCCAACAAATTTCGAAGATATCCGATTGGGTAATATTTTTTTTTCTGGGATAGCTTTTGCAGGTGAATTCCACTGGACAAGAATGAACATTTGCTATTTATACATATATATAATTTTTATTGAAAGGTTGAACAGCAATTGTAAGAATTGATACAAATTAAAATAGAACAGAAAATATGAAAAAGGGAAGAGAAATAACAGAAAAGGCTAGATGAGTAATAAGAAAAATAAGGTAGAATAAAATATAAAAAGAGAAAGATATAAAGAAGTAGCTCCCAATATCCTTTATAATAGTTACAAGTACAATGGTATTTTAACCTCTGAAGTTACATCATAACACTCTTTTTTCTATAGTCTATCCTGTCCTGCCTCAAAATCACAATCACTACATTTACTTATTTTCATTTTTATGCAAAAAAAAAACCACAATAAGGGTTTCCAGTCACCAATAAACGAATGGCATTGTCCTTTCTCTAATCAAAGAAGTCATGAATGAACATCTGTAATAAACATTCTGTCTTGAGTGATTGAGATTTATTCTTATGACTAAGTCAATGGAATAAAACATAGAGCGCAGAGAATAGCAGAATATTTCGTAGACAATGATTAGGACAATTTCTGCTTCTGTCTCCACCTAGTTGGAGATCTTTCCAGGAGGTGCTTGAGTAAATCTGTTCACAGCTCAGTTTCATTTGCCACTGGTGTCAACAGCTTCCAGGAACATCTGCCCAACCTCCGCAAACAGTCTTTGCCTCTTCTCTAGCCAAATCTGGTTCCTTGCTTTCTACTCAGTTCTTTGCAGAGAGATATGTAAAGGTATGTGCAAGCTGTACCTTTGAACCTTCCGTAACATACTTTTAAAACAAGGTAGGTGTTTTCAAAGCAAAACAAGTGTCAGTGTCTACATACTTCTTCTTTCCCCTTTTAAAAAAGCCAACAACCTAAGCTGGAAAGTATTAGAGACGAGGATACTTGTTACAGAGACTGCTGCATTCCTAGAATGAAACCAAAGTCATCCTCCCCAGGCCTCTTGGCGTACACTGATAAGGATGGACGTTTATATTCTTGATGGCAGACATTTACAATCAGTTGCAGGTTTTTTTTCTTTCTTCTTCTTTCAAAAAGCCTCCTCTCCTCAGAGATTAGATGTTGGAGGACTGTAAAAAGGTAGTGAGCGTTTGATTTTCCAGAGTCAGGCAAAGCTCTAAAGTTGACAGGTACAATAATATGCCTGGTTTGCATTTAGCAATATAGCCATCATTCATCAATCTGTGGCAGCACCCAATCTAGCATCTAAATTTTGTCTGAAATCTATTTAAAAGGGTGACGGCTTTCAGTTCCCCTCTGGAAAGGAAAATTAAAAAGAGACTGTATGTTTCCTTTTTTTTTCTAAAAAGCTCCCGCTTTGTTTGTTTTTACATGTTTTTTTAAACATGTGGAATTACCCAGGTTTGTCCTCACTGTAGACTTGAGAAATAATAGGCTAAACCAGGGGTAGGCAACCTTGGCTCTTTTATGACTTGTGGACTTTACCTCCCAGAATTCCTGAGCCATCCATGCTGAGGGGAAAGGGAGAGTTTCCAAGCTGAGCCAAACTGGCTCAGGAATTCTGGGAGTTGAAGTCCATGAGTCATAAAAGAGCCAAGGTTGCCTACCCCTGGGCTAAACAGTCATTCATTCTCTTGCATGGCCAAATGGTGAATTTGATTCAAGCTTCTCTAACTTAAGGGTTCAATTCCCACCATTGATTTTGTGATATATGCTGTATGTACTGGAATCTACAAGATGATATTTTTTTTCAAATGTTCTTGTTGACAATAATTTACATTTGAATGCTTACAGTTATTAGGAATATTAATTAGCCTTCTGATGCTTTCTGAGCACCTTCTGTGGTGGGTGAGAAACGGTTCCACTAATTTAAACAGATGCAATTTTATTTGTGAACTGTTTTCCTATCTTACGTATCAAAGATGCTATATTTATGTGATCGCTTTTAAACCTACATTGTACTTTGCAGCTTTGGTTGACTGATTTTGACTATATGCCGTCAGGTTAGTTTTTACTCCTAACACCGCATATTTTCTCCATGATGATTTATTCCTAACCTGGTCCTTCAGATCTTCCAATGGTGCACTTATCACTACTGTAACTGAGTCCATCCACCTTGTTGCTGAAAGTCCTCTACTTCCCTTTCTTTCTACTTCTCCCAGCATTAAAGCTTTCTCCAGAAACCTAGATCTTTGCATAATGTGTCCATGCAAAGGGCAATTTCCGCTTGGTCATCAACTGAGAATTTGGGGTTGATTTGTTCGATGATCCATCTGTTTGTTTTCTTGGCTGGCCACAATATTCTCAGGAGTCTTCTTCATGACCGAAGTTCAAAAGCACCAATACTCTTTCTATTCTTTTTCTTCAAAGTTTAGTAGTTGCATACACAAAGCTAAAACAAACAAACTGGGATTAAATAATCATTCTGCTTTCAATCTGATTCTGTAGATTATTGGTTTGTACAGCTACATTGAGGATATTTGTTGAGGGAAGATCCTGCAAAAATATAATCTGTGTATTCCTTCCATGTAACAGTTTGGATATGAATTAATGAACAGTAGAAACTATTTTGATCTTGAGAGTTCAGAACCACAGGTAGTCCTTGACTTATGACTACAATGCAGCCCAAATTTTATGTTGCTAAGTGAGACGTTAGTTAAGCAAGTTTTGCCCCATTTTACAACCTTTCTTGGCACAGTTATGAAGTGAATCATTGCAGCTGTTAAGTTAGTAACATGGTTGTTAAGTGAATCTGGTTTCTGCATTCACTTTGCTTGTCAGAAGGTTGCAAAGGGTGATCACATGACCCTGGGACACTGCAACCATCATAAATACATGCCAGTTGCCAAGTGTCTGAATTTTGATCATGTGATCATGGGGATGCTGCAATGGTTGTAAGCATGATAAATTATCATAAGTCACTTTTTTCGGTGACGTTGTAACTTTGAACAGTCACCAAATGAACTATTGTAAGTCGACCATTACCTGTATTGTACATGATCATATTTATCACTGGAATCTGTTGTGCTACGAAAACAAAAATGTGAAAGTGTCTCCAAATGCTGGGGGATATACATGGAATTATATGTATCACTCTTTAGCTGCTGGATGCATATCCGGTATGTGTTGAGAAACGCATACCTACTCTTCACACTTCTGTGTGTTTACTTGAGGAGACATTGTGTACCTGTGGGAAGAGGGATTGCCACATCAAGTTTCAGTTCAAACATTTTGGGAATGCTAAGTGTTAGTAAACAGGTTGTCTTTCTTGGAGTCTAGTGCTTTAAAAAAAACCTATAAGAGATAAGCAATACGTTTTCCAACAAGAAGCTATCATTGCAACTCGTACAATTACCAAAAACATACTATAAGCTCTTGCCCTCTGCAATAGTAGCACCTCAAACCTTTCTTTGATTTTTTTTTTCATTTTCTAAACAATAAAGTTTTCTAGTTTAAGAGGGTTAGCTCAAAAGCCTTTTTTTTTTTCAGCAAAAGCAACAAGGTAAAAGTCATTTGCATATAGCAAATGCCTTGTCTGCAGAGAGTCCCAGACTGAATCCTTATCATCTCCAGTTATAAAAGACCATGACTGAATCTCTGGGAAATTTCTGCCAGGGTGAATCACAAGATTTCTGGGATGTTGTCCTAACTTAGTAGAATATAATTTCTTAGTTCAAAAATCAGATGGACTTATTAATAAGGGGCCATACTACGTACATAATGTTCACTCCCCTAAGAGAAAGTCCTACCTAGGTCAAGATACAATTAAAAATACAAACAATATTTTCATATCGCATACTGGGCTAAAAACTTCAGATCTAGTACAACAACACTAGATCTGCTGCTTTCATCATCATCATCATCATCATCATCTGAGTTGGATGGGACCTTAGAGGTCTTCTGTTCCAACCCCCTACTCAAGCAGGACACCATATACCATTTCAGGCAAATGGATATCCAGTCTCTTCTTAAAAGCCTCCAGTGATGGAACTTCTGAAGGCAAGCCATTCCACTGGTTGATTGTCCTCACTGTTAGGAATTTCTCCTTAGTTCTAGGTTGCTTCTCTCCTTTGTTAGTTTCCATCTATTGCTTCTTGTCAACAGCACAATAGAAAGCTACATACTTTCCCAATCTGAGGTTCTCCTGATATTTTGGTACTAGAGTTCTCAGAATTTCCAGTCCACACAACTAAGAATTGCTATCCCAACACAACTGGAAAAGGGTTTTAAAGAGGGCTGGAGAGAACTCAAAAAGGCTAGAGGCAGAGTAGAACAAAATGGGAGACCCTGTGTGATATTGGAAGAGAGATGACTAGAGACTTCGTATAGTTCATCCTAAACGTGTAAGAATGACTGCAGTCAGAAGTCTCACCAAAACATCCATCCAGCTTGAAATAAAATCAATCAGTATCCTTGCCTTAATGCCTTTCCTTGGAATTGTCACTCTTCAGAGCTTGCCAATCCTCCTTCACATTTTTCTCAGAAGAGGTTGTGGTGCAAATCTAGTGTTGTTTGTCTTCAGCTCTTGGAATGTTTTCTTTTTCAACACCCTTGCCCTTCTCGTCTGAAGGCTGATGTGTGAACTTTCCAACAGCCCTGCCACCATACAACCAGCAGTGTACTTGTTTTATCATGAATGTTGTAAATGAAAATTCAGCCCAAACGTATCAAGCAGTGGCTTTCAGGACATTGAAGAATAAATACACTTTGGTATCAGATTTCTGAAACAATTTCATCAGCATACTATAATATTGCATTATTGTTTTCAAAAAGCAATACTTTCTAGTTCTAAAACCATCACAGAAAACCCCATAATTTTTGTTGATTAATCACTGAGGTCTAACTAGAATAGATTTGTTAATTCACTATATTGAGGATGTTATATTTAGGGATAACCAGATACAATTTTATGCTTAAATATATTTAAAAGATAGCTATCAAGAAATCCTTCAGCAGGGGAGGGATCACTAATCTTCTAGGAAATTGGTTCCATTGTTAAATTGATATGGCCATTAGAGAGTTTTCTTAATACTTTGCTGAAACCTGCCATCTATAGGAGCAGAAAGCAAGTATTTTCTCTCTCCTTTTTAATAGGTTTCCAAATACTTGAAAAATAACATCACTTGCCTCATCAGCCATCTCCTCTCTTGACTCAATATATGTAGTTCTAGTTTTGTATGCCATTGTCAGGAGTAAAGAATCAGAATCACACATAAGTTCCAATTCAGAAGATTTATTGCTCATGCCTATACACAAGAAACTAGCATTACATTGGCACTAAATAAGAGTTAACAGAATTCAAAGCTGGGCTGGACGTGGAGCATTTGTGGACACGTAACGACTCTAGGCTGAGTCCTCTTTTGATTCCACCCCCAAGCACTGCCTCTTCTTCTCCTACAGCCATTAATGATCATCCCTGCAATATGTTGAAACTGTTTAAATTTGTCTAAATTAGGGATAGGCAACCTGCCATTTTCAACTCCATCGGCCATCAACTTAGCATTGATTCAGGCCTCTGGTAGATCTCTCTGGTTTCTCAGCAGCCTGTTAGTTAGAAAAGAGAGCAAAGTAGGGGTGTCAAAATGGGCAGGAAAATGATCTTTGAGCATGGATGTCCCCACCTACTCTGGCCTGAAATACTTATTTAGGCCATTTCCATTATGCATCTCCCAATAGATTACCTCCATAGAAAGGTGGTTTATAATTAAGAAAAAACAATTTTTATCTCCAAGCTATAAAGTCTGATACTTCTCTGTGTAATTAATTTTGCATGTAACAGTGCAAATGCTTCGTTGGAGTAGACAGAAATACGATTACGCTGCCACTTTCATTGATGGAAAGACGTAGTGCTCAGTTGTGTTTTGAATTTCTCTTTGCAAAGGAGAGGAGGAAAAAATGGATGGTTACCACAACAATACATTTAATGCATGTTGCCAAAATTATTTTTTGCTGAAGGCCAGGAGAGCAAGAATACATCATTGGCTGTAATCAAGTCTGCTAATTATATTGGTGAGCTACAGTATACACAGCACATTAATCACACTCCAATTCAAAACATTTATTCTGGCAGTGACTAATGGCAAAAGCTCAAGCTTTTTGCCTTTACTGCTTATGGCAGTGTTCGCTCTTTCTTTTAAACATATTGACCTACAGTACTTCTGGCCCACCAAACCAAATACACCAGACAAGTATGATACTCCATATGATAAATGTCCTAGTTTGATGACTGTTTGGGATTGTAAAAACAGGGTATATGTTTCAAGCACGTAGTGGGTTACAATATATCTTTGCTCGTTTACTGGAGAAATATAAATTTTGCAGACCTATTTTTTTTTCCCCACACTACTTCCAATGTTGATTTTTTTAAAAAAAAAACCTGGATTACTTAATGGCAAAGTATGCTTTGTTGCCTTAGAATGTCATACATCAGTGATGGCGAACCTTTTAGAGACCGAGTGCCCAAACTGCAACCCAAAACCCACTTATGCATCGTCGGGTGCCGGGTGGGTGTGGCCCATTGGGTGGGCCTGGCTGCGGTGGTAACGGCAGACTGGGTGGGACTAAAAAGTTCAATCAATTCCAACTTTGCAAGATCTTTTTTTTTTCCTGTGAGAAGTTGAAATTGACTGATTGATTGAACCTTTTTTTTTTTTTTGCACACGGCGGCGGAGGCCTAAAGCGAAAAGGTTTTATAAAACCCAGCTGAAGGCCTAGGACTGGGGCGATGGCGCGCGTGCCCACAGAGAGGGCTCTGAGTGCCGCCTCTGGCACCCGTGCCATAGGTTCGCCACCACTGCCATACATTATATCACTTTGTAAATGGAAATTGATTGGTTTGTTTCCAATTTGTAAATAGTGCCATATTCCATATATGACTCAGGAATACCATGTAAAAACAAACAGCTAATTAGTAAAAAATATTATCAGCCTAAATTAAACAATTCTTCCCCCTAGACGTGAGACACATGTTTGCTGCCAGCAAAAATTATATTTTTGGAATGAATGTGCCATTTTGGCATTGCATGTAGGCATTGTGTGTGTGTGCGTGCACGCGCATGTGTACAGATACATATAGTGTAATGTTTGAAATATTCCTTAAATTAAGAAGAGAATTCCAAGAAGATCAATGTATTCAACTTTCACAATATTTTGAAATACTTTTGGACATCCTCTTCTTTCAACACTATTCAGCCACAGGCCTCTGGCTATATAGATAGTATACAACGCCTGCATTTCCGTATGGGATGCCAAAAATTCTTTCTTTGATGAGCTGAAGATAGAGGAGGGTTAAGAAAAATGAGGCATTTGTACTTCCTGTTCTTCCATACCAAGTTAAGAGAAGTTCTAAAGCTGCTGTGAAACTATGTATTCAAAACACATATTGTCTGGTTTTTCTCAACAGTGTTCCAAAACCTATGACAAAAATAAAATCCTAAAAATGATCCCAGGATCATTATATAGCAATAGTAGTAGTAATAATAATAATAATAATAATAATAATAATAATAATAATAATAATAATAATAATAATAATAATAATAATAATAATAATAATAATAATAAAGTTGGAAGGGATCTTGGAGGTCATCGAGTCCAACCCCCTGCTCAGGCAGGAAACCCTATACCATTTCAGACAAATGGCTGTCCAGTTTCTTCTTAAAAACTTCCAGTGTTGGAGCATTCACCGCTTCTGGAGGCAGGTTGTTCCATTGGTTAATTGTTCTAACTGTCAGGAAGTTTCTCCTTAGTTCTAGGTTGCTTCTCTCCTTGATTAGTTTCCATCCGTTGCTTCTTGTCCTGCCTTCAGGTGCTTTGGAGAATAGCTTGACTCCCTCTTCTTTGTAGCAGCCCCTGAGATATTGGAACACTGCTATTATGTCCTCCCTTGTCCCTTGTCCTTCAAAAGGCTTACCATAACAGAGGCATAAAATAGGCCACAATAAGTAATAGCTATGTGTTTTAAGACAATTCCAACAGCAGAATAGAGATAGTAAAATAACTCTAAGATAATACTAGTCTGAATTACATTAACAGATTAACAAAATAAAAGAGTTGGAAGGGACCTTTGAGGTCTTCTAGTCCAACCCCCTGCACAAGCAAGAGACCCTATTCCATTTCAGAAAAACGACTATCCAGTCTCTTTTCAAAAGCATCCAGCGATGGAGCACCCACAACTTCTGAAGGCAAGCCATTCCATTGGTATAATAATAATAATAATAATAATAATAATAATAATAATAATAATAATAATAATAATAATAAAGTTGGAAGGGACCTTGGAGGTCATCTAGTCCAACCCCCCTGCTCAGGCAGGAAACCCTATACCATTTCAGACAAATGGCTGTCCAGTCTCTTCTTAAAAACTTCCAGTGTTGGAGCATTCATAGCTTCTGGAGGCAGGTTGTTCCACTGGTTAATTGTTCTAACTGTCAGGAAGTTTCTCCTTAGTTCTAGGTTGCTTCTCTCCTTGATTAGTTTCCATCCATTGCTTCTTGTCCTGCCTTCAGGTGCCTTGGAAAATAGCTTAACTCCCTCTTTTTTGTGGCAGCCCCTGAGATATTGGAACACTGCTATTATCCTTGTCCTTCTCTTCGTTAAACTAGACATACCCAATTCCAGCAGCCTTTCCTTATATTTATATGTTTATTGTTCTCGGTGTCAGGAAATTTCTCCTTAGTTCTAGGTTGCTTCTCTCCTTGGTTAGTTTACAACTATTGCTTCTTGTCTTGCCTTCTGGTGTTTTGGAGAATAGCTTGACCCCCTCTTCTTTGTGGCAGCCCCTCAAATATTGGAACACTGCTATCATGTCACCCCTAGTCCTTTTTTTCATTAGTCTAGACATACCCAATTCCTGCAACGTTCTTCATATGTTTTGGCCTTCAGTCTCCTAATCATCTTTATTGTTCTTCTCTGCACTCTCTCCAAAGTCTCGACATCTTTTTTATATTGTGGTGACGAAAACTGGATGCAGTATTCCAAGTGTGGAAGGTCTTATAAAATGGTACTAAACTTCACATGATCTTGTTAATGCAGCCTAGGACTGCACTGGCTTTTTTGGTGGCTTAAAATCTTAAAACAGCCCATTCCAAGCTTGCCTCAGATAAAAGGAGGCACTTTTTGATGCAAGGCATAGCTAAAGCATGGAGTTTATTTCCATGGTTATAATGATGGCCTCTTGGTTAGCCATCTTTAGGAAGGGGGTTTCACAAATGAAAGGACAAGGTTATTAGTGGCTACTAGTCATGATGGCTATATAGAGCAGTAAATTTTGGGCAGGGTAGGAGAAAAGTGTTGGCTTGACTGTAATTTCATGTTTTTGAAACATGAAAGTGTAAAGTTAGTCTACCTGTTGCTTCAAAGTGCTTTGAAAAACCTACTATTATTACTATTGTATTCTTTATTTCATTTGCATCCCGCCTTCACAGGAAATCACCAATAGTAATGCTCAGAGCATATTTTGTTTTTCCACCCTGAATCACACTTTCCAATTTCACCAAAGTTTAGTCTTTTATGTTTTTCTCTTCCTGGTTGCCTTGTTTTAAGATTAGAGTTCTGAAATTATTTTACCTTTGTGACAAATTGAGGTGATCCATTTTTGTTTTGTTGTTGTATTTTGCACCTCCCCGTTGTTCTGCAGCCTTCCTGACTACTTTTATTGTTTTAGTGTTTTATTATTTTAAAAGGGAAAGATGACGGTTTCTCATTGGATATAACTGAGAAATGAAAAGCCAGAAAAGTAATTATACAATGAAAGTCAGAATACTCAAAACAAACTTTAATGATTTCATAGGTAGGATAAGAAAGGACAAACCTATTACCAGGATGGGTCAAAAAAGGAAAAATGGTGGCCACAGCCATACATGACAAAAGGACAAGTTGTGACTGTCATTTTGATTTTTCTAACATGCATCCCGTCCCTGCAGCTGCTTCCGCTCCCTACTATCCCATCCAGTTCATTACTCTTACTCCCTCTTAGATTTTATTTTATTTGGAAGCTGTTCTTTTCCATCAGATTAAATAGGAGAGGCTGAAAAAGAAACTGACTTTTTTTGTGGTTATACCAAGGTAGGTAGAGAGGGATTTCTGTAACACACTGCAGTGTGTTCTCTTAATGTACAAATAAACCTAGAATAATCGTAATAATAATATAATAATAAAACATTGACTTTATGTCCAAAAAAAATGCTATACATATACACCTGCATCCAGTTTTAATCAGCACGATGTAAAAAAGATGCTGAGACTCTAGAAAGAGTACAGAGAAGAGCAACAAAGATGATTAGGGGACTGGAGGCTATAACATATAAGGAAAGGTTGATGGAACTGGGTATGTCTAGTTTAACAAAGAGAAGGATGAGGGGGGACATGATAGCAGTGTTCCAATATCTCAGGGGCTGCCCCAAAGAAGAGGGAGTCAAGCTATTCTCCAAGGTGCCTGAAGGCAGGAAAAGAAGCAACGGATGGAAACTAATCAAGGAGAGAAGCAACCTAGAACTAAGGAGAAACTTCCTGACAGTTAGAACAATTAACCAGTGATTAACCAGTGATCACCAGAAGCAGTAAATGCTCCAACACTGGACGTTTTTAAGAAGAGACTGGACAGCCATTTGTCTGAAATGGTATAGGGTTTCCTGCCTGAGCAAGGGGTTGGACTAGATGACTTCCAAGGTCCCTTCCAATTTTTTTTTATTATTATTATTATTATTATTATTATTATTATTATTATTATTATTATTATTGTTGTTGTTGTTGTTGTTGTTGTTATTGTTATTGTTATTGTTATTGTTATTATTATTCTAAGCACATATAAAATTAAAAGGCAAAATACAGGTATTTCAAATAAATTATTTAAAGAGAAGAATCATCAGAGGCAGCAAAACTGAACTTCTCTCTTCTCTTTTTTTCCCTCTAAACCATTGCACTTTCCCTTCCTTCGTATGAGTTATTTTGGCCAACAAAAGTTTGGAAAAGACATTTTGCCTTGCACGGTAAGAATCCAACTCTCCCTATCTGAATTGAATAGCTTTACCTTTTGCCGTTTTATTTCCATCTTTTTCGAAGGGAAAACAATTTTGCGTATCGAGTTATGAAAGAGCCTCATTCAACAGATCCTACAACTACTACGCTATGGCGGCAAACATCTGATAGTTTCCTGACATCACTTGTTGGGTGATGGTTTCCAGATGTTACGACTTATTGATGTTTTGATTAACTTCTAAGCAGCACTGGCCTCTCTGTTTTGTTTGCTGCATCCAACTTCTTTTGCACATGAGTGTTATTGGAAGAGAGTGGGAAATGAAATTAGTGATTGGCACCCAGCCAGGCATAACTGAACTTTCCTGTTATCATCAGCATGTTCAGCTCGGCTACAGGATGTGCAGTCTGTGAGAAGGTTGGTTCAGAGATAAGGAGAATTTTACTAAAATGCTACTTTCAATTAAAAGGAGCTGCAGGATAATTAGCTCATTCTGCCCAAGATGAAGCATCGAACGCTAAGCTGTCCAGACAACAGGAAGCAGAGAAATCAGAAGAATAGGAGACATTTATGAAAAATTATTTAAAAAAAAAAAACTTTTCCAAGACGATATCAGCTACACTAAGCTCTGTTAAGAATGTTTTATTTCTTTGGCTGCTAAATGGCTGAAATTGACTCTCAGGTACAGGCACAACACAGTTATTGTTAGTTCTCTTCAAAATCTGTGTGTTCCATGAACTCTTTTGCATTGTCAATGTTTTTCCGTATGGTGGAGTGGAGTTATGAGCAAATTTGAGGTTGAGATCAGAAATTTTGGATGAGTTGGATGAGTTGAGTTGCATATTTAGAGCAGAACCTGTTCTCATTCTACTGTCAGGGAACCAGATGCGCAGGGATGTGGAAATTGAAATTTAATTATTGTGAAGCAAGTGGTGTGCTTATTTCTTTTTCCAGTGAAATCGCTGGTTGTGGGATCATTGTGGAAGGGAGCCACCTGGGTTTCTAGCTATAAAATCTGTCTCTGCAAAAAGAGATTTTTAGCTACCTCAGTGGCCACATGCCTGCCCCTTCTTATATATTAATTTTTATGTTGTTACGTCTAAGCTACTTGGAACCCTCAGAAATAAAACATTATAAACCACCGTAATGATAGGCAAGCACATAAATGACAAATAAATGAATAAATCCTCCCACTCAAGTGAGCAAGGGCTTTTCAAAGGATAGTTGCAACACAAAGTAAAATTGTGCGTGTTTGAAAGCAGGTGGTTTTAAAGCCAATCCAACTTTTGTTGCTCAAGTAAGCTTTAACTTGAACGGCATTAATAGCTGGCATGAAATGCTAGAGAAATATCTGGGAGGGGATATGAAAAGGACAGTTTTGTGATCACAATGAGGATTTTTTTTCCCCAATGCCAATAATTTTGGAGGAGTGATTTTCATCAAGGCTTGTGCAAAAGTGAACTGGAGTGGCACTTTGTACACAGCAAGTACCTCTGTCACTGTAGAAATTTGTTCATAACAACAATAATAGTAAAATGATGATTATGATGCCACAATACAAGTTCCCTTTGTTTATATTTGCATCATAATATTGCAAGCCCAATGGTTCTTACTCTGAAATTTTGCATCATTGTGGCAAAAAGAACCCCTTGCAAATTTAATAATTTCTTAATAGATAGCCAGTTGATTAAACGTATCAGTGCAAGTATGACTTCCTTTTTCATCTTACATGATAACATTTGTGTTTAACTGCATACAATAATCAAGCTATCTAAACTGACTTTTAACCCATGAAAAGACTTAGCCTTATTACAAAAAAAAACTAGATCAAGCAACCATCTCTCTTTATTTAATTCTGCAATGAATTGAAGTGCATGAAGGCAATATCCAAAATTGAATTTTCTTTACAAAATTTCCATTGAATGGCTTTTGAATTACACTCTGCATCTAATTTATACTATAAAGATAAAGGTTTCCCCTATCCACTAGTGTCCAACTCTAGTGGGTGGTGCTCATCTCTGTTTCTTAGCTGAGACAGCCAACATTGTCCAAAGACATTTCCATGGTCGTGTGGCCAGTATGGCTATACGCCAGACATGTCAAACACAAGGCCTGGGGGCCGGATGCGGCCCGCGAAGTGGTTTCATGTGGCCCACAAAGCCATCCTGGAAACAGTGAGGGAACGGCCCCCACTGCCTTAGTCCTGGCCCAGGCCAGCCAGGAACCAATGTACAATTTTGTGGTGGCCATCTATGCTGAAATGCATTCAGTCTTAGCTCCACAAGGCCGTCTGGAAACAGCGAGGAACCAGCCCCTGCCGCATCGGCTCCGCCCCCTGGGTGCATGCTGGGGAGGTGTCACCCTTTGTGAGGAATGAAGAAATGCACCATCGCCTGGAAGTGGCCAGCAAATGGCCCTCGCCTACTTCACATGTCCAGCATGATGGGCTCTGCCCTGGTCCCACCCCTTTCTGCCAAAGACCCTCAGATCTGTCCCACTCCTGCCTAGGCCCCCACAGGCACCCTTGACGCGAATGATGTAGAGCTGGCCACACCACCCAGTAGGCCACACCCATTCCATCCACGGCCACCCAGTAGGCCGCACTCACCCTGACCACACCCACCCAGCCCCCCGAGGGCAACCGCAATGCTGATGCGGCCCTTAATGAAATTGAGTTTGACACCCCTACTATACGCCAAGGCACATAGAATGCTGTTACCTTCCCACCAAAGTGGTACCTATTTATCTACTTACATTTGTACATTTTCAAGCTGCTAGGTGGGAAGAAGTAACAGGAGTTCACCTGTCATGCAGTACCCAGCTTTCAAATGCAGGGTGTCAGCTTTCTAGCTGACAAGCTCAGTTTCTTTAACCCCTAGGCCAGGGATCTCCAACCCCCGGTCTGTGGACCAGTACCGGGCCATAGCATGCCAGCAACTGGTCCACACAAACAAGGAAAGCCCTAACCACAGGATGCAGGCAGCACACAAAACCATGTACCCTCCAGTCCGCGGAAAAACCTGTCTCCACGTAACCGGTCCCTGGTGCCCAAAAGGTTGGGGACTTCTGCCCTAGACCATCATGCCCCCAATTTATACTATACAACCTCTTTAAGTCTAATTATTTTTTAAATGCTTAACTAAAATTGAAACAGTTTAATAAATTAACTCTATTAACTGGATTGAGAAAATGTAGTACATTATGTATATATTTTGAAGATCACAACTGCTGTATAAAAGCAAGGAATGAGGAATTTAGAAAGGGGAATTCATCCATTAAATGAACAATGAACATATTTCTGATTTTAAAAAAAACATACTGGAAAATAATTGTTCCTGTAATGGATGTCTTCCAGATCTGAAAAACAATGGGTTTTTTAAAAAGTACATTGTGAGAACAGTTGCATAAGGCTTACTATGACAGTAACTTCCTATATATACCTGGGAGGATTAATATGCAATGCAATAAATGGAAAAACACATTGTTTTCTTTATGTAATTAGTTTGAATAGTGCCAAATCTCTGATAATTTGGTTTTATTAATAGTTTATTTCAATAGTACCTTTTTTCAGGTTTTTCCCTCCCTTCCCCCAATCTGGCCAAAACCTGGAACAAATTTCTGGCAAAATATTTAGAAGAATTAGCAATTAAATTATTGTTCTGTATTCCCCAGTCTTCAATATCAGTCTTGTGTGGTTAAATATTTTTAGAGTAGTTTTGTGAGCTGGGGATTATAGAAACTTGAGCTTTTGCTCCAGGATGAAGGAATCTTTTCTAGAATATTTGCAGTGAATTTGAATTGTATAAAAATGAGAAATTCTTTACAGTTCAGCCAAAATTTCTAAAGGTAGCGTAGACATTTAAAGACTGTGATGCCATATCATGTGAAGATCAATTAATCATTGTGCTTAGTCCTAGCAAGTGTGTGTGCAATTAAACAGAAACTGACCAGTCATCTATGCGTAAGTTATAGTCTAGATCAGCATTTCTCAACCTTGATGACTTTAAGGTGCATGGACCTCAGCTCCCAGAATCCCCCAGCCAGCAGGCTATTTGGGGTATACGGGGAATTGAAGTCCACACATCTTAAAGTTGAGAATGTTGAAAAACGTGGATCTAGATTCTTTTTAATCTCATGATTAATAACTGAGTTATGATCAAATGACTTGCTTATAAAACTTGTGGAAGTTAACTTAGCATATCTATTGTAGCCAAAAAGCAAAATAATGCCCAATGACAAACTTAGCTTTTGCTCAGCTGATTTATCACACAGGTAAAAATATTCATTCTACCTCCTATTCATACATATACAGTAAGTGTGTGGTTTCATTTGAAAAAGTTCAGAGAAAGGATTTGAGGGATGGGGGCATTTCAAGCTGTGCCAACAGCAGTAATCCGAGGAGGATGCCATCAGCTCTCATTGGCACAAAAGTGATCCATTTATGATCCATTTCATGTTGAAGATCTGCTTCACTGTTTGCATTACTGTCCTTTCTAATCAACTAAGTCAGTGTTTCTCAACCTTGGAAACTTGAGGATGTGTAGATTTCAATTTTCAGAATTCCCCAGCAAGTCATGCTGGCTGGGGAATTCTGGGAATTGAAGTCTACACATCCTCAAGTTCCCAAGGTTGAGAAACACTGATTGTCATGGTTCTGATAGATGAAACCCATCAAAAGAACTTCAAGGCCAAAATTCTTCCTTAAAGAACATTTTATTCAGGAAACAAAGTATCAGCACTACATAGTTGAACCCAAAAACTAAATTCCCTTCCCCTGGATACAAAGTAACAAAGTGCAATTCCCACCCCCAGTAAGCTGTCATAAATCCCATTCTCCAATTAGTCTAAAACACAGGCTTTCTCCCGAGCTCCTCAGCCCGCCAAAACTTTATCAGCTCATCCTTGGGTTCCCACAAAGCAGCGTTATTATTATGGCTAGCTGAGCTCAAGCTTTCATCCCAACCCCCCACCCTTCTGCACCTGATTTCTAAATATTAGAAAAAGCATGTTAAAAGAAAAGAGAAAATGGCTGCAATTTTCATCAGTTGTCAGAGCGGGAACAACAGCATTGACACTGATGTAGGTTGAGGAGTATTGCACATGATCAATTTACTTGAAGTCTATGATAATTGATAGTGAAGGTGATTTTCTCACTAAATGCAGTTCATACCCCATCGGAGGAATTCTGGCAGTTGAAGTCTTCAAATTGCTAAGGTTGAGAAACATAGCCTGAAAGTTATTCACCTGGTTTGGAGAACAGTGCAGTTCAGAATATTGTAAGAATTTTCTCTTTGGCCTTTGAAGCTTTTAACAAGATAGGCATGGGACATCTTGGATAAGTTCCTGCAGGAGATGACCAAATTGAGACTGAGGGAAGGGTGAAAGGAGTCATAAGTCATGAGTCCCTGCGCACCTGCATGAGATTTAAGTCCAACCCACCTTGAATGCTTCGCTTATCTCCTGCATATTTCCCTTGACTGTTAGTTGGTCAGATTCTTATAGAGACTTTAAGCTTGCAATAAATCTTTATCCTCGTTTGAACTGCCTGAATCTCCTGATATCCTCAGCACTTGACAGTACCCTTCAGTAGCTTATCACTTTTTAATCTAGTTTCAAATCATCCAAGCAAGGGACGTCCCATGTCTATTCTTGATATCCTATCAACACCACTTGATGAAGACAGAAAGCAGGATATGTACTGCTATCTTTACTGCCATCCCTACTGCAGGATTCACATGGTGATACAGTCTTCATCACTGGGTCTTTCTTCCTCCATTTTGTTTGCATTTCTCTTAATGATTTTTCATGTGAGAGATTCATCAATAAGCATCTTCACCCGCCTTCTTCCCTTGCTTGCAAAAGATGATGAAAGACGTTTGATTCAAAGGACAGGTTGACATACCTTTCATTGAAGGGGTGGAAAGAACTTGTTTCTTTCCAAAAACTGATGATGGCTGTGCTTGCAGGGATTGTTAAGGCTTGGAGTTTGATAACAATTGGAGAGCCCCTTGTTAAACTTTATAATTTAAATTAAGACTCTCAGAGCCTATCATCCCCAAGAGAATAAAATAAACTATACTCCACCTTGTTTTAGTTGGGCTGTTTTGTTTTGCTTATAACGTTCCCATGGCTATGACAACAGCAGTTTCTTGTAAGTCTCTTATTAAAGTTATAATGCAATAATATTATGACATCACTTTTACATCCTTCAAATTGATTAGGTCTAAACTAAAGCCAGAAGTTTTTGCTCTTTGTAGCCTGGTCACTTTTTAAAGAGGCCTCCTAAAGCAATGGAGCATTGCATGTTTTCCCTTTTTGTATATGATTGGCCTGCTTAATGAACTTAGTTTATGGCACCTTACTCTAATTAGCCTGGTGGATGGTGATGAATGCATTTTATTGAGCTTACATAGAAAGATCACTCAAGCACTGACTTTTGATAACCAACAGCTGGATGAAATTCTCCATATAGATGGAATGGTTCTGTTTGGCTTTTCTGTTAAGACAAAATTGGAAAGGAATAGTGATTCCATCAAAATTTCCTTAAATTAGCCTAGTAATATTACTAAAATCTGAAATCAGTTAAAGAAGAATTGTTGCAATGGAAATTAGTATTAATTTTAGTTTATAGTGTGCTTAGTTATAAGAACATCTTAAAACTGCTGCTAAATTACTATTAGTAATTATTTAATAGAAAAAGGATTCATGAAATACTCTACCACCCACTTTATTTTATTGATCTGGGCAAGGCTTCAGACTTGCAGAATCCTACTTCATTTTTAATGAGCAACTTAAGATTCATCAACTGGAACCAAATGTATAATGTCTCTTATGGCAGGGGTCCCCAACCCCCGGTCTATGGACCAATACCGCCCACAGCATGCCAGCAACCGGTCCACACAAACAAGCAAAGCCCTATCCGTGGGGTGCAGGAAGCACACAAAATCACACACCCTCCAGTCTACGGAAAAACCTCTCTCCACGGAACCGGTCCCTGGTGCCCAAAAGGTTGGGGACCTCTGTCTTATGGGACAGACACATTCTAAAGAATTAAGTTACAGGAATTTATGACAAGTAACTAGAACCAACATGCAAGGCCTTAAAATCTTAGAAAGTAACTTAGAAAAGCCTCGGTTAGAAATGCTATTGGTAGATTTTTCTCAAGCATTGTTTTTCTGCAGCGTACTCTATGGAATAAATAATAGATCTGCTGTCTAGATCTGACCTGCCTTACATGGATCCTCATTTTAAACATCCGGAACTATGTATAAATAACTTGCCAAAAACTTTAGAGGTCTGTCTTCCTTCCTTCTTATTATTAAGCATAAAGTCTGTGTCCATGGAGCGGAGAGATAATTCTTTCTTTCAAAACACCTTGATTGTTCTGGCTTATTTTATCTTGTTATTATCAGATCAATCTCATATTAATTATTTGACCATAGCAAAATACAATTAGTACTCAATTTACAACTAATCACTTAACAACTGTTTGATGTTACAACAGAGCTCCCCATTACAAGCCATATTCAGAGTTACAATGGTGGAACACAGTGCTAGGCTACATTAACAGAGGAATAGAATCAAGATCACGTGAAGTGTTAATACCACTTTACAATGCCTTGGGAAGGCCATCCAGTTTTGGTCACCGCGATGTAAAAAAGATGTTGAGACTCTAGAAAGAGTACAGAGAAGAACAACAAAGATGATCAGGGGACTGAAGGCTAAAACATATAAGGAACGGTTGCTCGAATTGGGTATGTCTAGTTAAACGAAGAGAAGGACGAGGGGGAACATGATAGCAGTGTTCCAATATCTCAGGGACTGCCACAAAGAAGAGGAAGTCAGGCTATTCTCCAAAGCGCCTGAAGGCAGGACGAGAAGCAACGGGTGGAAACTAATCACCTAGAACTAAGGAGAAACTTCCTGACAGTGAGAACCAGTGAGAACCAGTGGAACAACCTGCCTCCAGAAGCGGTGAATGCTCCAACACTGGAAGTTTTTAAGAAGAGACTGGACAGCCATTTGTCCGAAATGGTATAGGGTTTCCTGCCTGAGCAGGGGGTTGGACTAGAAGACCTCCAAGGTTCCTTTCAACTTTACTACTTTACTATTATTATTATTATTATTATTATTATTATTATTATTATTATTATTATTATTATTATTATTATTATTATTATTATTATTATTATTATTATTATTATTATTATTATAATATCCATGGTCACAAGACTGCATTTTTGATGCTTTGCAACTGGCTCACTATTGTGACATTTTTTGACAGTTTCTGGTGTTCTTGCTTCCAGCAAAAAAAGTCTATTGGGGAAAAATGGATTTGCTTAATAGCTGCCTCATTCACTTAACAGCTGCACGGTTCACTTAATGGCCATCATAAAAACCAGTCACAATGTCAAATCAGGTCCTGTGATGTTTCAGCATGATAATAATGACTTATGACCATAATTCCAGGCTCAGTTATAGTTGTAAGTCGAAGACATGATAGCAGTTTTCCAATATCTCAGGGGCTGCCCCAAAGAAGAGGGAACCAAGCTATTCCTTAAAGCACCAGAAAGCAGGACAAGAAGCAATGGATGGAAAGTAAACAAAGAGAGAAGCAACCTAGAACTAAGGAAAATTTTCCTGACAGAACAATTAACCAGTGGAACGACTTGCCTCCAGAAGTTGTGATTGCTCCAGCACTGGAAGTTTTTAAGAAAAAATTGGACAACTATTTGTCTGAAATGGTGTAGGATTTCCTGCCTGAGCAGAGGGTTCAACTAGAAGATCTCCAAGGTCCCTTCCAACTCTATTATTCTATTCTATTCTATTCTATTCTATTCTATTCTATTCTATTCTATTGTTTGTATACTGTATTTAATATCCATAATTGTTCTTGATATTTTAGAATAATTCATTTTTTTCTTTTTTATTCTAATTAATTGTGATTTTTTTCTTGTTTTATTTGCTGATCTATGACCAAATAAAAATTTATTGATTGACTGATATCTGAAGTGAGATTTCAACAGTTTTAACAACTGATTGTAAGGTTGGCCAATAATTGTTTGACATTGGATTCAAAAGGAATGAAGATTTGCTTAAAATAAGGAGAGGTTGATGGGAGCTTCTAAACAGCAGACAGTAGTTATTAAGCAGTCATATTTAAATTGAAATGCACTACAGATTCATTAATTTCTCCACCTTCTCTCTTTCTTGCTATTAATTTGATATATAACATTTTGTTTTTTTCCATGTGCCATCTGTTATATAATCCTGCATTTATTTTCCTACAGTTGCACCATGCACTTGAGAAAACACGCCCACGGCAGATTTAGTGTTGCACAGCAGTGTTGTGTTTGCACTCCCACACGCTCCAAAACACATTTTGGAAATCAGATCTGAAACTCTGAAGAGCCCTAGAGGATGGCACTCCTTGTAGAGAAATGAGTCCTGCTTGGTTAAAACCAGGGCTTTTTTTCTCATAGAACGCCCAGAATGGAGTTCCGGCACCTTTTTTGGATGGAACCTTGTAGGGTAGGCAAGGCGGGTTGTATGACGTGTGTGAGTTCTGGCACCTTTTTTTTATTTTATTTTTTACAAAACACTGGTTAAAAGAGTTAGCTAGAGTTAATTTCCACCTGGCCTTCACATATATAGTACTCAATAACGGGAACCATTTGTTAATTCTCAACTATCCCAGGGTTGTTTTCAAGTGGAGGCGGTAGGAGTGGAACAATTTGTTATCATCCCAGAAGATGATATTGAAGAAGCTAAAATGTTACTATTCTGAATGTCAGTTGTCAATCAAGGGAACGATATTTTAGCTTCCTTAACATCATCTTCTGGATGATGTAAAATATGAGGCAATTCAGATTACACAGTAAGTACTGAGTCAGATTGACCAGTAAGAAACATTAAAAACAACTGTTGGGTTTCCTTGTTGGGTGGGGGGGTCATGTCTGGAGCCATTCGCCCTCTCAGGGGTTTGCAATGTCAGTAGTCTTAAATTGTCTCTGTAGGGTGGATTTCAGGAAATGAATGAGGTGACAGAATTATGCTGTGCGGAGAATAGATAATTATTAGTGTCTAGAATTAGAGCACTAGAGAGTTATAAAAGCAGAAAAGTGGCTTTAAATAGACTTCCTACAGCAGAGGCATCACTCAAATAAGTTTAATTTCAGATAGCAGGGAATGGCCTACACTAGGAAAAAGTGATTGTGGGTAAATGCTTTTTTGCCTGCTTCCTGTGATGTCTGTCAGCTTTAAGATCTGTCTTACTCAGACATTGATAGTATCTTGAACGAGTACAGTTGCCACATCCTATCTTCAAGGAATGGATTCACCGGCCAAGAAAATTCCTTCCATACTTGAAGAGGGTGTGTGAGATTGGAACAGAAGGCAAGTTTTGGGGCAGGGAAAAGTGGTAGCAAATAAGGTGAATGTATAGTTGTGTAAGCCATAGGCCATTTTATCTATTGCTTCATGCTCTGGAAAAAAAAAAGACAAAAGTTTTATCTGATGTATAGATAAAAAAGTCTATAGAAGTTCATTTCATAAAGGCAGATGGGATGTGAGTGGAATGGAAATATCCAACTTCTTTGTCTAATATCAACACATTCTTTTCGTTCTCCACCTACTTACCTACCTAACTGCCTTCCTAGCTTATAATAGGAAAATTACTTCCATGCATTTATTTGTAGTATTTTAAATTTCTCTTACTGATAAGAGTTGTCCTGCAGTCCTAAACTGTTTACTTAGCAATAAAAGCTAAGTCATTGAAAAGCATATAATATTTAGTAAATTTAAGGCTTCAACATTATTTTTATCTGCAATGCATCTTACAGCACATCTGTATGTTGCTTAGATAGCAATACTGTGTTTTCTTTGTAGAAGATTTAAATTTATTGGAGTCGGTCTTTCTGTAAACACATGTAAACATTCTGAAAGGAAATTGCCAAGATTATTCTACGCTGAGGCTGATAATCAACAATCTGGGAGCTGCAAGCAGGCCCTGTGTTTTTTTTAAGCTCCTGAAGTATACTGACTTTCATAAGAAAAATAGATGTGATGAACTCTGGATTCTACAAGTAATCCTCGACTTACAACAGTTTGTTTAATGACCATTCAAAGTTACAACAGCACTGAAAAAAAGTGATTTATGACCGTTTTTCACACTTACAACCTCTGCAGCATCCTCATGGTCACGTGATCAAAATCTGGACACTTGGCAACTGGCACGTATTTATGACGGTTGCAGTGTCCCAGGGTCATGTGATCCCCTTTTGCGACGTTCTGACAAGCAAAGTCAATGGAGAAGCCAAATTCACTGAACAACTGTGTTACTAACTTAACACAGTTGCAATGATTCACTTTATACCTGTGGCAAGAAAAATCGTAAAATTGGGCAAAATTAACAAATGTTTCGCATAGCGACAGAAATGTTGGGCTCAATTGTAGTCATAAGTTGAGAACTAACCGTATATCCAACACTTTAAAAACATTTATTTGATTTAATGTTTAATGGGCAAAAACCTTGGTCATGATCCTCTGGTGACATTATTTTATTCGGTCTGTCTGTGTATCTGTCCATTTATCTTTCATCTATCTATCTATCTATCTATCTATCTATCTATCTATCTATCTATCTATCTATCTATTCTGTTGTCTATACTTGGCACTTTTTTTAAAAAAAGGCATAGTTGAGCCCTAATTTAAAGCAGGTTTGGGCAACTTTTATGAACCTGGCCTCTGCATTATGGTGTCTCAGATTCCTAAAAATGTGAGAACATATCACTTAAGAACACCTTAAGTGTTCTTAGGGCTCAGATTCCTAAGAATCTGAGAACCTTAGAACACTTAAGGCAGTGGTGGCGAACCTATGGCACGTGTGCCAGAGGCGGCACTTGGAGCCCTCTCTGTGGTCACACGTGCCATTGCCCCAGCCTTGCCTCCCCCCACGACCCCCTCCTCAACAGCAGCCCCCCTGGAGGAGAGTCGCCCCCAAGCGTGGCCCACACAGAGCAGCGCAGCCAAGGACATGGCAGCCAGGCAGCGTAGACAAGACTCTTCCCTCACGCCCCACCGTGCACAGTTGATGCTGCTTGGCACGCGCAGAGGGCATGGCCATGGCACTGCTGGGTTGCCTGGGCGATCTGCGGTGGGCCCTGGAGGTGGTGAGTGGCCCTGCAGGCAGGCAGAATGGGGGAACAAGGTGGGGGCAGAGCAGAGTGGGGAGGGGAAGGGGTGGAGCGGGGAAGGGGCCAGTTTTGGGACACTCGGTCTCTAAAAGGTTCGCCATCACTGACTTAAGGTGTTCTTAAGTGATGTGTTACAGCTAGAATGGAAGGAGGGAAACATTTCACCCCATTCTTTCCATCTGGGAAACTGTTTTGGTGGCTAAAAAGCTGATATCTTTGGAGCCAGACCATTTCCATTCCCACCACCCCCATTTAATTTTGAAGCTAAAAATTGCTTCATCTAAATTTTGGGATGTGGGAAAAATACAAGTGACAAGAAGCTGATTATTTAGGTCTTGTTTTACTTTCCCAAAATATTTGAGACCTGGTAATGGAAATTGAGAATCCCAAGAACTCTATGTTTAGATAAAGGTCAACAGGACGAACAGAAAAGAATGTTAACTAATCTAGCCATTCCTGTCTTAAATCTGTTTGTTCCCTACAGCATTTTTCCTGTCGCCACATAGTGAGTTACAAATTTAAATCAGAGCTTTAAATCAAATACAATTAGCAAGTGGGAGAAGTTCACTGCTTGGGAAAAAAAAATTTGTTTATTGTCCCATAAACAGCCGATTATGTCTAAAAAAATACATATTTTGGAACTTCCATGAAATGACATCTCAATAGTCTTTGGAGGAAATGAACTGTTGCTCTCTACAGCTCAGCAAAACTAGACTGCTGTACATTTTAAAGGGAATGTTGGACTTTCCAAGTGAAACTATTCTTCCTGAACTATATTTTTAGATCAAGAAATGGAGTTCAGCTATATTTTCAGATAAAGAAATGCATCCGTCCCATTTCCTTCATCAAGTGATTCATAATCCTTCATCACTGGAGGTTTTTAAGAAGAGACTGGACAGCCATTTGTCTGAAATGGCATAGGGTTTCCTGCCTGAGCAGGGAGTTGGACTAGATGACCTCCAAGGTCACTTCCAACTTGATGATGATGATGATGATGATGATGATGATGATGATGATGATGTGGGTGACTCAAAAAGATCAAAATGGTGTTATTGGAAACTTGAATATACTCAAATATTTTGGAAGTTTAATTTTATATAAAGTTAATCTCCGAGCTTTAAATACTTTTCATACTTTTTCATGCATTAACTACGGTACTCCTTTTTCAGTCATTCTAAGCCTTTCATTTTACTTTATTTTATTTATTTATTAAATTTATATGGCCGCCCATTGCATGTGATTCTGGCCAGTGTATACAGTTAAAACACAACCTTCCACCATTAAAAACTAATTTAGAACAGTTTAAAAATATAGTTAAAAATATGATAACAAGAAGACAGCGACTAGTGCTGTCTAACTTACACAATGTACAGTGCAACACATGCAGTTCTTGCTCCTGCTGCCACATTTGTACCCTGAAATTGTTAAGTTAGTAGCACGGTTGAATCTGGCTTCCCCATTGATTTTTGCTTGATCACAAAAGGTGATCATGTGACCCCAGGGTACTGCAACCATCATAAATATAAGTCAGTTTTCAAGCCTCTGAATTTTGATCACATGACCATGGGGATGCTGCAACTATCATAAGTCTGAAAAACGGTCATAAATCACTTTTTTCAATCCCGTTGTAACTTTGAAGGTCAGTAAATGAGCTGTTGTAAGTCGATGACTACTTCTACTTTGCTCACACTGATGTGCTTTGGGAAGTTCTTCTTTAGATGCCTGGTAATTACTAATTCCTCTATATATTAAAGGTAGTCTTTGTTTAACAATGCTAATCGGGACAGAAACTCCAGCATTAAGTGATGAGTCATACATTGAAAAACCACATGATGGTGTGGCTAGTGAAAGCAGTTCCAGCAGTTCTGGTGGCCGTCATTAAGCAAGGACCATGCCGATTGTTTAGTAAGGATCTCACATGACCGTGACTTCCAACTTCCTATTGTCTTCCCATTGACTTTGCTTGTGGGAAACTGGCAAAGATCACAAATCACAATTGTTTGGCCTCAGGACACTGTGCTGGCCATAAGTCCCAGGTCCAGTCATAACTGCCACATTCAGCATTGTCATAATTTCAGTCGCTGAATGGGCAGTTGTTAAACAAGGGCCATCTGTATAGATACTGCTTGTCTGCTATTAAAATTCAGCATTACCAAACCTCAGTGACAGATAAACATGTTCCAGGGACAGTAAATGTGACTCGCATTTAGTTCAAGGGAAAAATGTAGCCTATGATCTGTTCTATGGAAAACCATGAGGAGAAATTGAAGAAATGTACAGAAATGAAGGCTGATTTTTAGGAGAAGAGTTCTGTTAGTCTACAGTGACAAAAAAATCAGGAGTTTGGTTGGCACTTTTGCCAACTGAGAAATTTTATTAAAAGTCACAAGCTGTCATAAGCTTCACCAGAGGTATCTGGGATACAAGACACTCTTCAGATAATAGAAGAGTGAAGAAAACATGTTCCATCCTGACCCAATGGTGGAATTAAATTTAATCTATTTTAGTTGGAGAAGGATAAATTCGGATGGAACTTCAGGGGGGGGGGAAGTGTTTTAACTGTAAGAGGAATCTGACAGATTGTTGGAGAGATTGGTTGGCTATCTATTGAGGATACTTCCTACCTTGAGTCCTCTGCTGAGCATAGAGTTGAACAAGGCCAGAATCTCAACACCATACTTTGTATCTTACTGTTATTCAAATCAGGACCACAGTATAAATATATTGAAAATGTATTTAAATATTTAAGCAAGATTTTTATTGCAGTAAAATCCTTTATCCTTTCTTCACATTTCCTTTGACCTCCATCTTCTTTCTACTCTTTCCCCCCTGAAATTTTGACCATATTAATTCTGAAGGGTACATATTTTATATTGTAAGAACAAGTAAGAACTGTCAGATTCTACTAGTTCCTTTGCAGTTCTGTGATTCGGTGATTTTCCCTTTTGTTCATAGGTGTAGATCAGATTTTTGTCTATGCCAGTTGTTCTTTTAATGAAAACCTCTGCAGATTCATGATTCTGGCAAAGTTGTTTTGAATGCCACAGCTTTTCCTGGGCCATTTATTAGAATTCTGAGTTCAGCACTTTTCAAGAAGTTGAAGAAGATGGAGTAGGAAATCCAGAGATCCTTGTGCCACTTATGGGGACTGCTGATAACTTGCCTGGAACTTTCCAGGTTGGCTTGTAACGAAGCAAACTTCTGTTCTGAAGGAAATTCCTTCAGTTAAGGAAGGAAGAGGAACAGTGCATAAACAAATTAGCGTCTTCTAAGTATAGCAGCTTGTAACCTAAGGCCATCCTATGATGTAGTCACTGCACCATTAATTTTAACTGCAAAACACAGATCATACATGTCTCAGCCGGCCTTCCTTATACGTAGCCATAAGGACATTTCTGAAATTCAGGCCACTGGCATTTATGGCATTTAGATATTAGCAATCATAATGAGCTCTGTGAATACCGGTGTGTGACATGTATCTTTTCAAAGAGCAGGATGATATCCAGATCATAAAAGGGTTTTTTTGTAAATGGGGAGGCATGGGAAAGAGAGAGGAAGCAATAGTCCATTTTTCTGAACTAATTTATCTCCCAAACTCCTTTGCAATTGCTTTTATACTTCACTGGCTTCAACGCTTGCTGCAAGGGCTTAAGTAATAGTGGTAAAGTTTCAGAGAAGACAGACCCTATAATTAGGCAATATCTCTGCTGGAGATATTAGGAAGTGGCAGTAGAATGTTTGGGGAAATACCTTTCCCAAAAGTTCAGGTATGTTGAAGAACACTGCCCTACTATCCATCTTGAAATAAGATTGATCTGCCATTCCAGTCAGCTTTGGTATGTGGAATAAAAATTTGGGTGCCATATTTTTATTAGCTTCAAGCAAAAAGTGATGTATTTCACTGAGCAACTGATAGTGAAGGATTAGGGCCTTCTTTGACAAGGCAAATATTTCTCTCATGAGGAAACACGCCATTTCTACACACAACAGCTTCTCCAGTCTGGTATTGTTGCCAACTGCTTTGACCCCTAACAAAGGCATCCAACTTGGTGAAGTCTTCCAGCTCATCTCTTACTCCAGAGAAAAAGTTCTAAAAACAATTTTGCAGAATTTTGCTGTGGGAGGTGTTTGATTAATGAGAATTCCTGCTGTTAGGCTAGTTGGCCTTTACCTAAAACCTAAAAGTGATTCTTTCCAAGCATGATACTTTCACAGTCTTGCCGGCAAGATTTATTGAGAAGAGATGAACGGTGTTTCAAAAATTCCAGCAATTGAATTATATCATATCTAGGACCAATATGCCCCAATGTACATTGGGTGGAAGACTTTTTCAATTTCTTTCTAACTGTGTTCTAGTAAATTCTTTTCACAAATATAAAGAAGCTTGCATAGAATAGCCTCCTCAATCTTCAGCCTGGGAATCCTTTGCCTTGTCCAGTCTCTCAACTTCAAAGAGCTTATTTTTTCCCTCAAACCAAGGCATCCTCCCCATTCTTTTGGAAGGATTAAGCCTTCCAAATTCCTAAGCCAGCGATGCTGAGGGGAAAGGGAGAGGTTTCCAAGCTGAGCCATGCTGGCTCAGGAATTCTGGCAGTTGAAGTCCACAAGTCATACAAGAGCCAAGGTTGCCTACCCCTGGCTTAGCCTACCATCATAGGATTTAGCCCCCAGACCCCTTATCATCTTTATTGGTCTTCTATGCGCTCTTTCTAGGGCATCGTTTTTGTATTGTGACCAGAACTGGATGCAGTATTCCTGAGCCAGCCATGCTGAGGAGAAATGGAGGTTTCCATGCTGAGCCATGCTGGCTCAGGAATTCTGGGAGTTGAAGTCCAAAAGTCATAAAAGAGCCAAGGTTGCCTACCCCTCGATTAGAGGGTCAGCTTCCACATTACCATGGAAAGAGTCATTCATATTTTTTTCCTCCCCTCTCTGCCAAACAGAAAACAATGTGGATGGAGCCAGGATGCCGATTGGAACACCATTTTTTTCTGTCCTCTCATTCATAATTAGATGGACTTTCCATCTTCCTTCTTCTTAGTAGTGACGACATTCACATAACAATGCAGCATTGCTCCAGAGAGGTGTGGCCATTGGCTTCGTGTAAATACCCTTAAAAAGAAAGAAGGCACTCAAGTGTAATCAAAGTTGTTTGTGCCTTTTTATGATATTTCCCCCACATTTCTTGATGAATTTTGACCATCATGGATGGGTATTAAGGGTATTTCTGTAAAAGATTTATAAGTTCTCTTCAAGATTCATATCTACTTTCCTTCTTCCTCTTGCACATTGGCTGACCTCCCTGTTCCCCTTGTATTTGCTAATGTTTCCAGGACAAAGTTGTTTTCATGTGTGAAATATTTTATACGTCCTCAGCGCCTGAAACTATTCCAAGGATTACATAATATAAAGTTCATGGGAATTTGGGCTAAATTTGATACAGAAGGAAATAACCTCCCAACTGTTCTCCGAGCACAGCTACTTATTAAAACTGATTTCTTTCGACATTGTTAACCTCTCTCTGGAACTTTTTTCTTCCCCTACCTTTTCATCCTGAGCACATAATTAATCTATTACCAAATTAAATACTTTGGTCCTGATCTTTAAAGCTCCACATATTGGAAGTACGCTGCATCATTACATTTCTCCATGCAAGGGCCAAAGCATAAAGGTGATGTAGAAATTGGCTCATTTACACAAATCATCTCTTTGGAGTTAAGGAAAAAAGACTTCATTCAGTCTCTCTTTCTTCAAAATAGTGGTTAATAAAAGCATAATCGATATACCAGTCAGTGACTGGGCAAAGATGGAATGTTTAATGTTGGCATACAATAATGTTTGCTAACTCATGGTGAATTCTTTGGGGGTGATTAGATCATGGGTGGGAAGTTTGCATTTCCACTCCCACCCCCCATTTTCTAGTGTATTTACCACCCCAGATCATACCACTGGAATTTGGCAGGAAAACAATCAATTTTTAGTAGTACAAATTTGGGCTTTTTAAAAATCACAGGAAGAATGAGAATTAATATATTAAGCCTCTGTAAAACCAAAGGGATCCACCTCCACTGTAAAAAATAAAAAAGAACCTCCTCAACTTAAAAAAAAGACTACTAAATTTTTGATCCTATCTAGTCCCTGTTTATGTCTCATTCTCAAGCACTCTTGCAGTTTTTGGAGGCCAAAATATTTTTAAATAAAAAATTGCAACACTGCTCCCAGCTAAAAAGATCCCTTGCCCCTAGATTAAATGCATCAAAAGCAAAAGAAATATAAGTTATATAAATTATATAAAAATATTTAATTTGCACTGAGTGAGTGATTCCATCAAGCTATTAAATAAAACACAGGCATTCTTATATAGTTTTACGTTATCATTCAAATGGTGTTATGCTCAATAACTAGATTATTAAAATAAACATTTAGTCTAGTTGAGAAAAGACAAGAAAATATACCTCTGGTGTAGATAACCAAGTTATGCTTATTATCTACAGTATACCTAAATTTCCAGTGCTAAAACATATGCCAAGGCAACCATTTTCCTATATTCTTGAAATATATAGGTTCAAGATGTAGTGTGGGCATTATTTCAAACCTGTAGGAATTACTTTGTTTTTACTAGAATCTCAAGATTAACCACCCATAGAGACAAAAAATACTGGCTCTGGCTGCTCACAAAGCTATTTTAAAAAAAAATAATAATAAAAAAATTAAATGTGCATAGAATAACATAAGAATAAGTGTTACCGAAAACCATATCCAGGGATTACCAAAAGACCTCAGCGAAAATAGTTTCTGCTTTGTCAGTTGATAGATTCTATCTTGGGTAAAAGCCATCACATAATTATAATTTTTAAAAATACTATGCAAATTGCAATAAATTAAACCAATAAAAGAAAAGGGATAAAATAACATTTGAATCACCTGTTTACCCACAAATTAACTTTCCCGTAGATGATGTCGCTGCTGAACTCAACATGCCACTCAAATCAGTGTAAAAAAAACCCAGATACTAAATGCAATAAATCGTATTCCACCAGAAACAATTTCAAATGATCAAAACAAGCCAGATATAATCAAAATGGAAATAAGATCCATCTGGTAAGAACCAGGTCTTCAGATACTTCTAAAAGGCAGACAGGTTCAGACCCATTTGAAATGGCAGACACAGCAAGAGAGAAAGTGCATCTTCTGGATCCAACTACTAAGTGATAAGATCAGACCTTCTTGGACAGGACAAATAAACAGAGATAGGTACCCTGAAGAGAAACAACCAGCAACTTGAATCACTCCTCGAAGTAGCAGTGTTACATGGGCACACTCAGATGCTCCCATAAGTATTCACATTGCTGTTTTCTGGAATAGCTGCAGATTCTGATTGCCCAGGCCAAAACCAAACTGAAAGCATCCAGTAATCCATTTCCTCCATAGCCTTTTGAAACTGCAGCCCAATTACCTTCTTAGCAACCTTCCCCCAAAATAGAATTTGTTTGAAGATTTCCAATACTGTTGGGTCTAATCATGGTTTCTTGAATAAGGGATATACTGCCATGTCCCTAAGTGCAGAGAGAACCATTCCCTAACTCAGTGATGGCGAACCTTTTAGATACCGAGTGCCCAAACTGCAACCTAAAACCCACATTCATCGCCGGGTGCCAGGTGGGCATGGCCCACTGGGTGGCGTGGCTGTGGTCATGGCAGATTGGGTGGGTGTGGCCAAGGTGGGTGTGGTCACCTCAGTGTTGCTCGTGGGGAGGGACACCTGTGGGGGGTGGGCAGGGTTGGGAGGGATCCAGGGGGGTCTCTGCCAGGTGGGGCGGTAGGTAGGAGGCTCATCCTGCAGGGTGAGGCGAGGCAGAGTGGGGGTGTCATTGCCATGGGGCAAGGCAAGGGCCGGGGCGGCTGCTGCCTGACACCATCGGCCCCCGCACACAGAGGCCAGCAAGCACATGGGGGCCGATGGTGTCCATCAGCAGCCACGGCCCCTCGACTGGCACACTCTGGGGCTCCGCAGCCCATCGCCAGCAGTTTAAAGAAGCTGCCTCTAAGATGGATGGCCGGCTGTCAGCTGAGGAGGCGATGCAGTGGGTCGTGCCCGAGAAAAGGACAGCATGCGAGGCCAGGAGGGACGGGACGGGGGAGAGGGAAACCAGCTGTGCCGGGATGTATCTGGCCATGTGGGACCTCGGCGAGTTAGCAGGCGGCTGGTTGAAGAGGGACAGTTGCCATCTCCGGGGCATGGTGCTCGTGCCCACAGAGAGGGCTCTGAGTGCCACCTCTGGCACGCGTGCCATAGGTTTGCCACCACTACCCTAACTCAAGTACGAATTCACCACTGCTTGGAGCAACACATTACAACCAACACATCAGCTTTCCGGAGGCCTTGACCAACCAGAAAGTATGTTAATATAAAATACAGGTGGCCGTGCTAATAGTTGTGCGACCACTGCCTACTTCAAAACGTTGAATCTTGCCAGACTTACTTAGCTATGCCAGACTTAGCTATGCATGTCTAGCATTCAGTTCAGATCTAAGCAATTTTATCCAACAGATGCCTTGAATAATCATCACAGTGGCCTTTCGGATTATTTTCTGAGTCATCCCTCCCTAAGCAGCACATTTTTTTTCTTGATGGTGATGCCTTCAAGTCAGTATTGACTCCTGCCAGGAGAAGTCCCTGCAGTTTTCTTGGCAATGTTTTCAGAAGTGGTTTGCCATTGCCTCTTCCTAGGGCTGAGGGAGAATGACTTGTCAAAGGTGGGATCTCCCAGCTTCTTACATTAGCTAGAAACTGGGAGTCATGATCTCCCAGCTTCTCTAGCCAATTACGTTAACTACTACATCAAACTAAGTGGTGGGATTCAAATATGTGAACAACCGGTTCTCTGTGTGGATGCCGCTTCCGGAAGTCCATTCTGGGCCTGGGCAACAAAAAATTAGCTACCGGTTCTGCTGAAGTGGTGCGAACTGGCTGAATCCCACCACTGGCTGTTACCATCTTCTCCTTCCAAGAGGTGTCTCATCTCAGTGGAACTACATCCCAGATCCTCAGGGGCTTATCCAAGTCCTCTCTGAAACTGGATATGGTCCATGAGGTGTCTGGAATGAATCAATCTAATTTTTACATCCTCTCAATATTAGGGTATAACGAACTCCAGAGCAATCAAAAATAATGAGTCCATGATAATGTAATACATAATATCCCTCAATTCCAAATCATATCTCCACTTCCCCCAAGACAAAAACCGGATCTAGTATGTGATTCCCATGTTGCATTACGCCCTCAATGATTTGGCATAGGTCCACTATAGCCATGATGGTCATGAAATCCTGAGCCACTTTGAATTGTAACCATTATAATTTAGGTAAATTTATAGCAGTTCGTGATAGATTTTCTATCAAAAATCATATTTGTAATATAACAAAAATTAAAATTAGAGATAATCTTTTCTACTGCTGCAATTTGCTAAACTTTCTTAAAACATCTGAACCACCTACATCATGCAAGACAATAACATACAGGGAAATAAATAAGTGGACTATAAGGTGATTATCAAATGTGTAAATAATGCCATTTATCATCTGCTTATTAGTAATTTTGCTTCAAATCAGAAGACTGTTATCCCCTAAGTAGCAACTCTTTTACAAAATTGTATGAAATTGATTTTTGAATTTATGACCTACTTTTAAAATTGTTTCCTTCATAGTTGAGAAATGAAACCCAGATTAACACAGAACCCATTGCCATATTAAATCCAAAGCTTCATTTTTGTTTTAGATTAATAATCAATCTCCCAAGTGCCTTTAAGACTGTCCTGTTTTAGGATCCCACCCAATTCCAGTGCACAGTTTTAAATGCAATGTCAGACAGTTTAAAGTTAGTTCACAAATTTATGAACAATACTAAAATGAAACATGCGTGTTTCACACAACCTCCACTCTTGGTTTTCCCCTCAGGCAGTTTTTCAGCAATCCAAATTGGAGCAGCAGCAGGAGGGCTTCTCAGTTGTTCTTATTGTTTATTAATGGGAAGGTCCCTTTCTAGAATATAGAACATAGAATCATAAGCGTGGCAGGGATGTCAGAGGTCTTCTAATCCAGCCTCCTGCTCAAGACTGGACACTTTATACCAGAGTCCCCAACATTTTGGGCACCAGGGACCGGTTCTGTGGAGAAATGTTTTTCCACGGATCAGAGAGTGCGTGGTTTTGTGTGCTGCCTCCATCCCACGGATGGGGCTTTGCTTGTTTATGCGGACCAGTTTCTGGCATGCCGCGGCCCGGTACCAGTCCACGGACCGGGGGTTGGGGACCTCTGCTTTATACCATCCCAGTCAAATTGGTTGCGCAGTCTATTCTTCTTGTCCTGCGGTCTGGTGCTTTGGAGAATAAGTATAGCCCCTCTTCTCCGTGACAGCACCTCAAGTACAAGAAGATAGCTATCATGTCACCCCTAATCCTTCTCTTTGATAAGTTAGACTTACCTAGCTCTTTTAACCATTCATTATAAATTTTAGTTTCCAGACTCATTATGGTCTTTGTGGCTCTTCTCTGCACAATTTCAGCATTTCTGGTCACATTTTTGGGGTCACCAGAAATGTATGCAATATTCCAAGTGTGGCCTCACTAGTGAGGTATTACTTCTCATGATCTTGATGCTATCCCTCTGTTGATGCAGCCCAAGACAGCTCTGGCTTTTTTGGCAGCTGTAGCATGTATTGGCTCATACTTTAGTGGTGATCCACTAGGACCCCTTGATCTCTCTCACAGTTACTACTGTTGAATCAGGTATGCCTCTTCTCTATTTGTTTTTGTTTTTTGTTTTCTTCCTAAGTGCAGGACCTTATTCTTCTCACCACCGAACTGCATGTTGTTAGATAGGGCCCAATGCTCAAGTCTATCAAGATCCTCCTAAATCGTGTGTCCATCTTCCAAAGTGTTAGCAATTCTCCCCAGCTTGGTGTCCTCTGCAAATCTGATGAGTTCTATTGTGTCCTCCTTCTTCTTGAGCTGATGACTCAGTATGGGTTAAAATATCCACTAAATTGTCAAAATCCGCCCCCCACCCCCCAAAAAAACTTTCCACAAAAAAAGCAAATACATACATAAATCTACAGAGTTGACCCTTCAGACTGACTGCCTCAGGTGACAGATGGTGAGTTTGTGGTAGCAGCACACAAAGGCGTACTTGTATTGGCCCTGAACCACAAACTAGGTTTGAATTCCTGATTGGAGATTGCCCTGAACTGGCTATAGAATAAGCACACAGAATGTTCTCCAAGACTAATAATTAGTTTATTGTAAGAACTATTGGTAGCCTTTCACTATTAAAACAGTTACTCTCCACACATATTATGGCCTACAGCTGGGTAATTTAGCTTCTCATATTCTTTAGACAAAATCATGTGTTGGTTTCTATATATTTCTCCTCTGACCTTTGGTAGAATTAGTTACACTTGGTTTAGGCTGTGAAAGTGAGAGTAGAATACATCCTTTGTTTGGCTTAAATTGCCCCAGAGATCTTCAGCTTTACAGGACAAGAAGCCTGTGAAGCTTCATGTAAATATGCTAGTGTTTTGGTAGCATCTAGCTGATGATCTGAATTCTGTGTCAGACTGCAGGGTTCTCTCTAAAATTAATGATCAAATGAAATAAACACAGTGTAAACTGTAATCAAGAGTGTAGAAAAGGTGATGTTTTGTTTGATATGCCTTATGTTATTCACTAGTGATACTGGAGTAGCTTAAGTTGATCACGTTAATGATGTCATTTTAATATCAGGTCTCAATAATGTAGCTAGATTATATTATTCATTTGTTGTAAAATAGCTGCTGTAGAAACATAAAAACAGAGGTTTAAAACACTGATGGGGGGGTTCATAATACAAACTGTTCATGTTCCTCTCATATGATCCTCCCACGGAAGCATGCCCTTATGTATTGTTAATATTGTTAATATTGTTTTAAAGAAAAGGGATTAAACATAACTCTTCATTTGTGAAAATTGAGGCAAAAGGTGGGTCTGGAAAGAACTGAAAGGACTTGTGGCTGTCCAAATAAGACACAATTGTACTGCAGCTCATCTTTGGTTATATGGTGCGCAAATACAAGAGAGCAGGTAAAAGCAACAGAAGTTTGTAAAGATAATATTAGGAGGCCTCATGTGGTCAAGATGTGGACTTGGATGGAGAGACTTAGATTCTTGTTTGACCTCATCTGCACATGCTCATTGAGTGGCTTTGGGACTGTCACACTTTTTCAACCCAATCTATTTTACAATGTTGTTTTGGGGTGTAAATGGGTCTTGTACTGTATGTGGGTACATGTAGTTAGATATAAGTGCACCCCATGATACAAATATGAATCTTACTGCTAAACCTACCAAGGAAGCAGATTAGTTCGCAGTTGAAATGGTAGGGTTGACTATGCCGACCTTTATTTCTGAAATCCATTATGAATTTATCATTACCTGAAAATGTTCAATAGTGATTTTGTTATGCAAACAAAAGCAACACAAGCATAATTCTGGAAAGTTAGGGAAAACATTTCTATATTCCCCGTGCCTTTTTTCCCCTCAGTTTTCATGTGAAAGAAATTAGCTATTGATTGTCTAGAGATGCACAGCCCATCTTTGTGAATTTTCATGAGACAAACAGGATGGATATGTGCATTAAGAAAAAGTAATGGGGTACCATTTGCTGTAGGGATGCTGGGCTGAACTAGGCATAGACAGACAGACCGAGATAGGTAGATAGATAGATAGATAGATAGATAGATAGATAGATAGATAGATAGATAGATAGATAGATAGATAGATAGATAGATAGATAGACAGACAGACAGAAACAGACAGACAGACAGACAGATAGAGATAGAGATAGAGACAGAGACAGAGACAGAGACAGAGACAGAGACAGAGACACACAGATGTGTGTGTGTGTGTGTGTGTGTGTGTGTCTGTGAGAGAGAGAGAGAGAGAGAGAGAGAGAGAGAGAGAGAGAGAGAGAGAGAGAGAGCAGACAGACAGACAGACAGACAGACACTCTTTTTCTAATGAAATAGTAAAGTAGGGTTGCAACCTTTGTGGACAAATACACAGAAATGCAAATATCAGAAGAACATATTCAAATCCTCAAAAGTCTGGGTATTTATGTTAAATTGCCTGAGCATTTACCACTCCCAGTAATCCCTGTTTGTCGGAATGGGTCCGGAGCTGACTTGGGTGGGATTTTCCTCTCCTTGGTGAATGCTCCACTGTCCAGTTTCAGGAGAGATCAGCTAACACTCTTGGTTGCCATTCTGCATTTCAGCACTCTCCCCACCCCACCCACCCAATGTGGCCTCACTGACATTATCAAGCACACCTTAGATCAGTGGTTCTCAACCTTTTTAATCCCGCGACCCCCAACCGGTCGTAAGTCGAGGACTAAACCGGTCGTAAATCGAGGACTAAACCGGTCGTAAGTCGAGGACTTTCCCTGCCCCAGAGCGCCGCGCATGCGTGGTTCCGCCCCCTGCGGCAGCCGAGGCGTAGCTGGCAAGCGGCAGAGACAGAGCAGGCCGACCACCAGCTGGCCCAGCCCAAGGGAGGTAAGGCACCCGCCGGAAAAGGGGGAAAAAATGGCGGACAAAAAAAATGGCAGAAAGCCTTGCTTGGCGACCCCCATGAAATGGTTGATCGACCCCAAATGGGGTCCCGACCCACAGGTTGAAAACCACTGCCTTAGATTCACCCCTTGGTGGTTACTCTCAGCTGCTATTCTCACAGTTACCAATTAGTGTGGGAAGGATTTGCACCCTGACTTCCCATCATTACTGTAATAAAGTGGTTTTCTTCAATCTGTCACCCGGCAGCACTGATGGGACTGCAACCCCTCACATTCCCACTTAGCTCGTTGGTTGGAAATTTGGAGAGTCGCAAACCAGTTACAGCACATTAAGTCTGAAAAGGCTATAAAAAGTGTGGATGTCTTACTTCGTTTTTAATGATATCTTAAATAATAAATTTATGGATGGGGTGTAGATGAAAAGCTGAAATGCAGGTGAATTCATAGGTAATGTTTAACTCAATTTAATAAAATGAAGCTTTCAGATATGAACAGATATGTATATGTTCAAAACTTTGTAGCCAACAAAGAGTTAAAGGGAGACTAGTATAGCTATTTTGAGCTAATTAGCTCTCATCAGCTAGCCATACCCTTCTGAGATTCGAACCCCGGCAACTTGCATGTTAGGCAGCTGTATTAACCTCTAGGGCTAGGCCACAGGTTCTCCTCACTCCTGTCGGTGGAAACCAGGGAGGATATATGTATGTATTGAGTTGAACACCCGGTCTACCGAATATGGGACAAAGCAATCTGATTGCTTTGTCCCATATTTGGTAGACCGGGGTATTCAACTCAATATATACATGTGTATATGTATATATATAGATATTTAATAAAATCAAAATTGTATTCTTTTATGAGCAGACCTGTTAATGTCATTGTCATAATTCAAGTAGAATAGACCGGTCTGTTCGGTATCTTCTAGTGGATATAATCTTCAAAGACTTTAGAACTTTAATGTTCCTAATTAATTCTGTATCAGTTTATATACTAAACTATACTATGATTTCATTTATACAATGTAACTCAACAATTCAGTAATCACTGAAAGATTTCTGTATTCCTGAATTCTCTCAGAGTAATAATATATGAACTAGAAGGCTCACAACCAGAAATCAAAGGACGTTGCATGGACTAGAAAATAGAGGAAAACCAGTTCCTGCCAATACAAGGATTCAAGCTTTATGTCTAGCAGTCTCAGGTTGAGATTTTACATCTCTTTCTCCCATCCTTAAAACATAACTTCTCATTTCTCAGTGGAAGTGATTGATTTCTATGCAGTGTAATTGTAACCCACTAGTCAGGTCCTCTTTGGCCAGTTCTGACCTTGCCAGAAGTGCTTGGCTTCACAAATCCTTTCAACAAGAAGCTTTCATTCTCCAGATGCTGTGAGACTACAATTCTGATCTTTCCTGAACTGTTCCATATTAACTCTACTTTCCTTCACATTGTAATCAACTTCATGGGTATCAGTCTCATTGATCTCAGGCAGATATTTCTGAAATACACGGTCTGTTTAAAAGTCATCCTTTAAGAAACTCCATTACATAATTTCAATCCCATCTTTAGGCCAAGATGAAAAGCTTTGATAAGCTGTGAAGACCTTGTTAAACAGTACCAATGGTAACCTTTATCAGTTGAAGCAAATCAAAATGTTGTCCTGGGCTATGATATTCTCTTCTGGTTAAATTTAAATCTGTCTAGTTGGAGTATTGACTTTTCTAAAATATACAGAGGAAGGAAATTGCTTTTCATTCTTAGTTTTATTATGGATTTACAAGATATAATTTGGGCTTCTGAACTCTATAATTATCTTCTTTCTATGAATATTTTCAGTCAGGCTAATATAAGGTTTAACCCAGTTTGCATGCTACTTGTGCCATAAATTTCAGTAAATCAACCTGTCTTCAATAGATAAGAGTATAACCACGATCAAATCACATTGAGTTCCACTAGTTAGTTAAATATAGCAAAAATTATGAACATTTACTGTTCCAATATAAAAGCATCACCCAAAGAAGAATGGGGTATCTCACAGAAAGCTTTGCCAGCAAATAGCCCTGCCTATTACATTTGTATAACAAATGCAACTTACATTGTTTGCATTGTTTAGCTATGAGCTAAATTGCTAGTCAGGAATTGTGTCTGGTATATTTATGTACGTAGCTTCTGTAATCAAATGGAGGAGAGGAGCTATGTGTAGTTTCTCATGCGCAGTGCAGCTGTTCATGTGAATGGATTTTATGGTATGTTTTCCATGCACATAATACTTTTTAAAAACTGTATAATTTCCTCGCGTCAGCTCGGCAAAATGTAATATGTAATCTTCCTTAAAGCTTACCTCTGGACTCTTGAGAAACACGTAGGATTATTTTTCCTATCAGGAGTTCATGTAGATAGGTGTACAGTATATGAAAATTCCTCTTCTCATCCTTTTTAATATGAAGGCTGGGTTTTTATATGCAGAAGACAACATAGCTATCATATTGACTTTCCATTCAACTTATTTTCCAAAGAACCAGAGGGCAGGACAAGAAACAATGGATGGAAACTAATCAAGGAGAGATGCAATTTAGAACAAAGGAGAAACTTCCTAACAATAAGAAACAGTGGAACAGCTTGCCTTCAAAAGTTGTGGGTGCTTCATCACTGGAGGTTTTTAAGAAGAGACTGGACAGCCATTTGTCTAAAATGGTATAGGGTCTCCTGCTTGAGCAAGGGGTTGGACTAGAAGACCTCCAAGATCCCTTCCAGCTCTATTCTGATTGATTGATTGATGATAAGCAGCATTTAATGGTAAATGAAGAATTAAATGATGTTACTTCTGGCAATTCTCTTTTAGCATTGAGCTAACTCTCTTGAATCATGCAGGAGTTACTCAGTATTAACTCCTCTTTTTCTAACCTGTATGGAGATTACAACTTTCAGAAACAAAAAAATCTAGACCATATATCAACTAAAATCAAGATGGGGTTATTTTAAATTTCTTTTCCTCACTACCCTCTTTCTTAGGACCGAGTAGTCTTTTCTGAAAGTTGCTGAGAAGGGAATCCCATGCCTACAGAGAAGTACAAAGTCTATTATGTTAATGAAATGTTCAATTTCATGCATTAGATTAGAGAAAGACAAGAAAAGTCCCAGATTCTCTACTTTCTATTAGGTCAACTGGTTGGCCAACTGATTTTTTCCCCTGATCAGTTGTAACCAAACAGATCACTGCTCCTGCCTGGTCACCACAAGGCTCTTCCATGAATTGTCTAGATCAGCGGTTCTCAACCTATGGGTCGCGACCCCATTTGGGGTCGATCGACCATTTCACGGGGTTCGCCAAGCAAGGCTGTCCGCCATTTTTTCCCCCTTTTCTGGCGGGTGCCTTACCTCCCTTGGGCTGGGCCAGCTGGTGGTCAGCCTGCTCCGTCTCTGCCGCTTGCCAGCTACGCCTCGGCCGGCGCAGGGGGCGGAACCACGCATGCGCGGCGCTCCCGGGCAGGGAAAGTCCTCGGCTTACGACCGGTTGGGTAGTCCTCAACTTACAACTGGTTTAGTCCTCGACTTACGACCGGTTTAGTCCTCGACTTACGACCGGTTGGGGGGTCGCGGCATTAAAAAGGTTGAGAACCACTGGTCTAGATGGAAGATTTTCTTCATTTTCCAAAGGGTAATGCTACTTTTTTGGGAATACAGGGGGGTTGTCTGTGAGATGTCAGGACATTCCTTAGCAAACATGTGGGGCAACCATTATTTGTATAGAAATAGAACGCTACGTTTGCCAAGACTTAATAAACTTAAATCTGTCTAAGATACATGATGCTTTATAGCTGATGGCTTTACATATCCGAACATATAATTTCTTCTTTGTGTGAGGTATAAAACAAAAAGAAGCAGTTAGCCACCCCAACGAAAATGTGGTGAATCCTACAAAATCAGGTTGGAATTATCTAGTATCAGTGCTCAATTATTTGCTTTAGTGATAAGCATCTTTGCAGGAATGGAATGAGAGTTCTGAAAATCTGCATCCTTGGCAAAATAAAATGCTTGATTGGTTTTGGAAATGGGAGAAGACCGTGATTAATAATCTGTGAAGGGAGATTACTGCTAATTTTTTTTTTTTTTTTACCCACAGCTTTTCATTTCTAGGCAAAAAGTCAAAGGGAAGGAGTTTGAGCTTTGCCCAGTTTATACTTATCTGCAAAATACACTCAGATGAAGTTTGAAAGACAGAAACAAATAGCATGTTTAACCTTAAAAGCCGCTTGGGGCTTTTTGCTAATCTCAACCTGCCGCATAGTTGAAAGTGGAAGACTTTGAAATGGTTTTACAAAAATATTTACTTTTTATTAAAATTAGGACTGTAAGAGATTAACACAGATTCCCCTTTCCCTTTTCCTTTTAACCTTGCAAACAGTTTAGTCATGGAGGGTGGCAGGTCAACATGTTCTGTTGTATTTATCTGATAGCAGGAGAACAAACTTCAAATATTTCAAGGGCTGTGCCCTATTCAATCCGCCTCTCTTAATTAAGAATAATTGCCTGTTCCCAAAGAAATGTGACCAGCAAATACTTCTTAGGGGGCAAAATAGTCATATTTTAGTATTCTCAGTATTCTTCAAATTTTCTAGGAACTCTATGAAATGATGCCAAGGTGCTAATATTTATAACATCCTAAGTACGTTTAGTTGTGCTTTCACTGCCAGTGGTAAGGAATAGATTGTCAATTGAATTCATTTAATGAATTGTTGGCCTGTTACATTTACTCTGCTACAAAGCTAAAGAGTGAGACGTATGTTCATCATGCTGCTGGATTCAGATGTCTAAAAATTATCCAGTTACCTTCTGGTTTCATTTAGGAACTAAACTAATTTAGGAGATCAGAAATATCACAGCAGCTACTTTATTGATTTATAGAATGACTTTGTTCATATTCCAACATAAGTTAGCACTGTCCATGTTTTGCTGTTATTCAGCCTGGCACAGTAGAAACTATTCAGATTAATCTTGAGCTCAAATATGACCTCACAGTTTTCTAGTGATCTTGAGAAAATCTAATATGGAGAGATTATTTCATGAATAATCTCAGAGAGCAGTTTTAAGAGTCCTGTGGGTGAAGGCTTTCAACAGTCTTGTAAACAAAATCTGCAGAAATTGGAGACTTCCGGTTTGCCATCGCGGCCACCGCGGACGCTGGAAGGCGAGCTCCGTCTTCCGCGTTTGATTTCACACACCGGGGGGGGGGGCTGGAAAGGGTCGAAAGTCACCCTGTAGGGGCGACCAGCAAGGAGGGGATTCCCCGCTTGATCACGGGAGGTCAGTAGCCTTTCTGCTCAATCCCGGGCAGCCCTCCAAACCAACAGACGAAAGACTGGCCATAGTATGTTATTGAATTATTGATTAACCCAGCCGCCATGTTGCTCTTTAAATACTTAAATGTAAAATTAGAAAATCAATAAAATATTACAAAAAAAAGAAATTTATGTCCAGAGTAAGTCACACTAATTTCTTCAATAAATAACTTGGTAAACAAATATAATACAGGTAGTTTTCAACTTACAACAGTTAACTTAGGGACCATTTGAAGTTATAACAACACTGAAAAAAGTGACTTAAGACCATTTTTCACACTTATGACCTTTGCAACATCCCCATAGTCATGTGATCAAAATTCAGACACTTGGGAACAGACTCATACTTATGACCGTTGCTGGGTCATGTGATCCCCTTTTGAGATCTTTTCACCATCAAAGTCAATGGGGAAGCCAGATTCACTAAACAACAGTTACTAACTTAACAACTGCAGTGATCCACTTAACAACTGTGGAAAGGTCATAAAATGGGGCAAAACTCACTTAACAAATGTCTCACTTAGCCACAGAAATTTTAGGCCCAATTGTGGTCATAAGTCGAGGACTACCTGCATAGTGAAGCCTTGATCCCATCTAACTCTTCAGATAGGAGAGGAATTTGTTGAATCTAAATGTCTAGTAAATCCAAAAATTTCCTTTTCTTTTTATTGTTAATTTCCAAAGCCTAATAAAGTATGAAAAGCTCCCTTGAAGAATGAAAGTACCAACAGATGACATAATGCCATCCTTTGTTGTTGTTAGTTGCGAAGTCGTGTCCGACCCATCGCGACCCCATGGACAACATTCCTCCAGGCCTTCCTGGAGTTCATTTAAGCTCACGCCTACTGTTTCAGTGACCCCATCCAGCCACCTCATTCTCTGTTGTCCCGTTCTTCTATTGCCCTCAATCTTTCCCAGCATTAGGCTCTTCTCCAGTGAGTCCTTCCTTCTCATTATGTGGCCAAAGTACTTGAGTTTCAACTTCAGGATCTGGCCTTCTAAAGAGCAGTCAGGGTTTATCTCCTCTAGGACTGACCGGTCTGATCGCCTTGCAGTCCAAGGGACTCGCAGGAGTCTTCTCCAGCACCATAGTTCAAAGGCCTCAATTCTTTGGTGCTCAGCCTTTCTTATGGTCCAACTTTCACAGCCATACATTGCAACTGGGAAAACCATGGCCTTGACTATACGTATTTTTGTTAGCAGGGTGATGTATCTGCTTTTTAGTATGCTGTCTAAATTTGCCATAGCTTTCCTCCCCAGGAGCAAGCATCTTTTAATTTCTTGGCTGGAATCCCCATCTGTGGTGATCTTGGAGCCCAGGAAGATAAAATCTGTCACTACCTCCATTTCTTCCCCATCTATTTGCCAGGAATTGAGACGGCCGGATGCCATGATCTTCGTTTTCTTGGCCATGCCATCCTTAAGGACTGTTAAAGGACTGGCTTTTCCCAGCTTTCTGCCAGCAAGAATTCTTCTTCAGTTAGAGCACGGTGTCAAACTCGATCACGTCACGTGATGTATCATGACATATTGTGACGTTTTTTGCCTTTGCAGAGCCGGGGTGGGCGTGGCCTGCATGTGATGCATCCAGCCCACGGGCCGCCAGTTTGATACTCCTGAGTTAGAGCATCACTGCTACTGTACTATACATCTCTCCATCTCAACCATCTACCCCTTGGTTGAGTAACCTTCCTACCACCTTCTTTCCCTCTCAGCCTCCCCCTTCAGTTATCATTCCACCTCATCAACCACCCACCTGATTTTTCTCAACCCATTCCCGATTTCTCATTCAACTGAACCACTGCTGCCCTTAGTGTGGAGGTGAACGGATAGGTAACAAGGGGTACCGAAAGGAAGAAAGGAAGCAAGGAATAATCCTTGTGTTAGTATTTCGCACACATATTAGGAGACCGAGTGGGCTAGAAGGGTCGTAAAAGACCATGGGGCTATGTTTCATGTGTGTCCTCTTATGTGAACTGAAAGTCATAAAGAGTCGATATTTTATCCTTAATAAATGTATTGCCTTTGCTCAGTTCATGTGCACATTTCATATGAGAACATTTGAATCTTCAGTACTTCAGTTGTAGGCTTGTATCTGAAGGTACAGTATTAATGGGGTAGCGACTACAACCCACATTTGTATGTGAATCCATACACACATATAAATATCTTGTTCCTGACATCAGTGCTTTACCAGGGATCCCACAGACTTACGTCTGTTGGAACACACAGTATCTAATTTATTTAGACTCTCTGCTAGTTTTATGAGCCCGCTGACCTTTCAGTTACTTCTGTATCTTTGTAACTTCCTGATCATCAACCTGAGTTTCTTGCTCTGTATAAACAGTAATGTTTCTCAGCATGCGAGACATGTTTATCCTCTTGTTTAAGAACATGCCTACAGGCTCCTTAGGATGGAGGGAGATTGAAGTGGATTTCAAGTGTCCTTGTATACTCTGAACCATTCTTTTCAAAAGCTTAAGGTCAAGAGATACCTTCACCCGCGTCATACAATTCATCCCATTCCAGGATATTGTTTTTCTTAAAGGGTTATTTTATGTGAATGTTTGTGCACTCCGGTGACATCTGCTTTTGCTTACCTTCATTATTAGCTTGCAGTGCTCTGCTCTGCTCTCTCTGCCTGGACTCCATTTCTGCCTGCTGTCAAATATTTGATTGCAAATTCCTCTGCTTGCATTTACTGTAAATTCACACTTGATGATTATGATCCAGTCTTCATGCCTTTAACTCTCCAGCTTCTGCTTGATAGATTACCCCTATCCATTTTCTCTGAGCATTCCTTTTTCATTGTTTTTTTTTTCAAATTTATTCTACTATCATGTTTCTCCTTAGTATTCTATTTACAACAACAAGTGGGCAAGTTGATTAAAACATACTAAGTATAGTTTTTGCATACTTATAGCTGAATCCTGTCCCCACAGTGCTATCATTTAACATCTATGTTGTTCTGTTCTTAGCTTGCCAGTGGAGCCATATCCAACTAAAGTTAAGTCTTTCTTGAACATTACAACCGACTAGAAATTTGTCTAATCACATGTAATTGAGGGGAAAAAACCTAGGCATTAGAGTGCAACATCAATAATAAGAAGTCCTGGCACTTCACTTTTTTTTTTAATTAACCCCTAACCACAAGTGCCGAGTTGTTTTTTGTTTGTTTTGTTTATTACCTTGGTTTCATATAGACCCAGATTAATCCCCAGGAGTATATTTGCATCTATGGAAAGATACTGTGGTTACTCACCAAGTCTCTGGAAGGAGAAAAAAGGCAAAAAGTTTGGAATGTTGCGGAATCTTCATGCAAAGAAATTTCTGGCCAGATAAATTAGTCAGAGGTTTTACATGTATATTTGAATCTCAAATCTATGACATACTCTATTGGCATCAAAAAAAATGGCAGAAGGATAGACATTATTATTTGAGAAATAGCCTAAAACCTATAAATAGCCAGTAAAATTGTTAGGTGGAACAGCCTATGTCAGTGATGGCGAACCTTTTAGAGACTGAGTGCCCAAACTGCAACCCAAAACCCACTTATGCATCGTCAAGTGCCGGGTGGGTGTGTTGCCAATTGGGTGGGCATGGCCAATTGGGTGGGCATGGCTGCAGTGGTAATGGCAGACTGGGTGGGACTAAAAAGTTCAATCAATCAATTCCAACTTTGCAAGATTTTTTTTTCCGCGAGAAGTTGAAATTGACTGATTGAACCTTTTTTTTTTTTTTTGCACATGGCGGCGGAGGCCTAAAGCAAAAAGGTTTTATAAAACCCAGATGAAGGCCTAGGACTGGGGCGATGGCGCGCCTGCCCAGAGAGAAGGCTCTGAGTGCCGCCTCTGGCACCTGTGCCATAGGTTCGCCACCACTAGCCTATGTCAAACAGAGGCAGAGCAGCCCCTTGATATTGTAAATAATTCTACAGGATTTGAATGTCATATCTAATTTCTTATCAGGGCATTTGAAAAGGAATCATAACTAACAGCAGTGAGACTAGGAAGCTATTTGATTTCTGCCCTTTTCTTTTATGAACCATTTCCCAGATAGGAACATGGGGAACTGTCTTACATCAGAGTGTATAAGAAACACAGCTGGGTTGCTGTGTTTTCATGTTCTTAGTTGGTATAGTCTTATAAAAGTATTATCCAGTTACAAATTCCGAATGTTGAATCTAATCAGACACTTTTTACCATATATTATTTGGTGGTGTTAAAGATTTAATTGTGGTTATTAACCAACACAAGGTATTAAAGACTAAATATTATCCTTTTGTTCTGTAGAAACCATGATTGTCCCTCAGACAAATTTTCTCCATTCTTGTTACTCAGTAACCTAAGATCAGAAAAAAATGTAGCTAGGTTTAATTGATTTGCAGATTACATCGCACAGGTAGTAATAGTACTGCATCTACAGCCATGCCAATTTTAAAAACAATATCTCTACCACCATTTAACCATTTAGCAGTGATGGCGCAGTAGTTAGAATGCAGTGTTGCAGGCTGACTCTGCCTACTGCCAGGAGTTCGAACCTGATGGGTTCAAGGTTGACTCAGCCTTCCATCCTTCCAAGGTCGGTAAAATGAGGACCCAGATTGTTGGAGGCAATATGCTGGCTCTGTAAACACCTTAGAGAGGATTGTAAAGCACTGTGAAGCAGTATATAAGTCTATGTGCTGGTGCTATTGCTATTTAAATAATTTCAGGACTTTGAAATAACAGGAAAAAATAATTAAAAAATTAATTTCAGGACTAATTCGCTTTCTTTATGCCATAGTGCTTCTAATAATAGAAAATGTGTATTCTAAGAAGCCTTGTGTGGGATTTAGTCACTTGAAATAAGAGCTTCTCTATCCTGTGGTTGAGACACCTACCTAGTATTGTGTGGGCTTCGGCCACAGAACCCCTCTAAGTATTGGAAGAAAACATAATTGTGCAACATAAGCCTCTTCAACTGGCAAACAACATGAAATTAGCCAGAGTGGTATAATAGTTTGGCTTTGGCCATTACTTTTGTATAGATCAGGACATTCTGTCTTCTCCATCTCTGTCCCCAGAAACCATCTATATAAATAAAAATGTAAATGTTCGTTTGTTCAAAATCTTAAATCTCCAAAAGTTCTTCACCGATTACTTTGAAAATTTGACACAACGTTGCATTCGAATACGCGCGTGTTTTTATATACCTATATTATATAGATGTCACACCTGTGACAGGTAAAAACATGCTTTTTTGAAAAACAGCACCATCTGTTGGACGTAAAAGCAACACACGCTTTTACCAGACTGAGCCACAGCAACGCGTGGCTGGGTACAGCTAGTAACAAATATCAGAGAATCTCAATGGGGAAAAAAATCCAGATGTGGATATAGATCATATGTCTCAAAGCCAAGCATGGTCCTGAATCTGAATACAAATGTGTTAAAGCTACATTTTCAAATGTATGTCAATAATTACATCATTGCTTTCTGAATACAGCCAGAATTGAAGATCAGGTGCATTGACTCATTTGATCAGTATTTGTAGAATATTGGAGTTATTCCATCCCAAAATACATAGCTATTCAGTTACTGTCCTGGGAGCATCTGCAGCAGTCTA
>NW_015389429.1:0-2331 GCF_001527695.2 Protobothrops mucrosquamatus | reverse complement strand
CCTGAATCTGAATACAAATGTGTTAAAGCTACATTTTCAAATGTATGTCAATAATTACATCATTGCTTTCTGAATACAGCCAGAATTGAAGATCAGGTGCATTGACTCATTTGATCAGTATTTGTAGAATATTGGAGTTATTCCATCCCAAAATACATAGCTATTCAGTTACTGTCCTGGGAGCATCTGCAGCAGTCTAACGTTCTTTAGGAAATACATAGAGCTACTGTAATGTTTTATTCCAGATTTTCAACATCCTCAAAGGTGAAGAGATGTATAATATGCTGGGTTGCTCTCCTTTCCTCCACCCCCCAAAAAACCCAATTCTAAAGCTAATTTTTTATCCTTCCACAACTATGGTTATGGATTGAAAAGGTTTATCTGAAACTGTTCCTAAGAAGGAAGTTTTTCTTCTAAAATTGTAGCTGGATGTTAGCCAAGGACGTTCTGACTCATTTGGAATCAAGATGCCATTTCCAACAGCTGTAGACTGTATCATAGATTAAAAATGATATTTGCTTTAGTAACCAGTAATATGTTAAATATGTCCAGTAACAACTGCTTAAGACTTCCTAATTTTTTATGTCAAATATCAGCAGCAAATATTATCTGCTTTTCTTAAAATTATAAGAAAACATTAAGGTTAGAATCAAATTTTGCAGTGGGGGTGGGAATATTGGCTATTTAAAAAGTAATCTAGTTTCCCCTCCTGATCTACCATAATAATATCTAACAAAAGAAGTTATGCAACATTATTCAGTTTTCCCATACTTATTGTCTGGCCATTTATAACAGTGGCCATAATGAATAATATAGACAGAAAATACTGCAAATACTGTATATTCTTGCTTTGACAGCAACCTCTTGTTTTCAATAGCTGTGAGGCACTTCCCATAAAACTTGTGTTCGGCGGTAGTATTATAGAGATGAGTTCTTTCTATGAATGTTGAAGTTCATGTTAGACAGAGAGCATAAGATTCTGTTTATTGGAGCAATACACAGCTCTACTTTCACTGAGTAAAACAGCAGGATAGTAAAATCCATTAAAGCCCAGCATTCTAGAATAGCAATGCTAAAGGCATAAATGCAACATTGTCAACATACAAATTTGTCAACATACAAATTTCAATTGTCAACATACAAATTTCTTTGATGGCAACATGTGCCACAATCAAATTGTATGCGTGTGTCTGTATCTGTACTTTTAAAACCTCTTTGTCCAAAGTCATTCCACTGGACCGCCTTCTTTAGCATGATGATCTTCAGATGGATTGCAATGCATTCCTAGAGTCCCAAGACAGCAATGCTTATGATGGATGGTGGGATTTAAGTTCAAAACATATAAAGGACACAAAAGTTGGGTAAGGATTCTGAAAAGGATTAAACTTTGAGACAGAAAAAGCATTAATATGATTCATTCTATATTTCATCTATACGTCCAAGGATACTTGGGGCTTTTGGAAAATTTCAGTGATAATGCTGTGGGATTTAAGCAAAAAAAAAAAAAAAAGATCGTTGATTTGTGTAATGAATCCAGATGAATCTGCAGGGTAGAAAACTACAGGTTTGAAAAACCATCTCCTGGAAATCATCTGGGTTTTCACCTTCTGGCCCTGCTTCTTTTACTAAGTTAAATTCTTGTTTTTTTCAGTGTTTCACCAGTTTTATTAATTCTCCTTAATTATTTTTCATGCAAAAAGAAAAATTGTAGCCAATCTGTGCTATTGCAGCCTCCCTATGTAGTCTGCTATTCCCCTGGGTTTAGAGACAACTCTAAAACTGAGATCTGTTAGAGTTGAGACAACTTTTAATGGTGTGTTCTGACTTGGAGACTCTTTATACTTACATATCCAATCTTGGTTGTGTACAGCATCATGCTAAGCTTTCAGTTTGTATCCTATCAAGGCTTTACCCTCTGTGTTACTAGATGGGAGCTACAGTAGGATCCCATTCACTGGTAGAAGCCATCTTTGTGGTCAGAATGAACCAGGGACCCTAACTCATAGAACATAGAATAATAATGTTGAAAAGGACTTTGCAATGATTTCCTAGAGAAAGTATAAAAGTACTAATCTTGAGAAGACGACTTCACGAAATATTTATTCTACTCACCGCTATGCTACTCTACCCTGCTCTATTCTGCTCTGCTCTGCTCTCCTCTATGTTTTATTTATTTAACCCCTTTTTCTTAAGTTTTAACTATTTTAAGTTTTATTAATAATAATTACAGTTTTATGTATTTCATTTTTTCTGCTCTCTGACCTAAAAGCCTTTAAAAAAAAAGATTTGATTTGATTTCAAATTTTAAAAATAGGGATATACTAAGCATAT